>NC_058417.1:51033751-51336985 GCF_002201575.2 Neomonachus schauinslandi
AAAGAAAGAAAGAAAGAAAGAAAGAAAGAAAGAAAGAAAGAAAGAAAGAAAGAAAGAAAGAAAGAAAGAAAGAAAGGAAGGAAGGAAGGAAGAAAGAAAGAAAGAAAAAGAGGGCGCCTGGGTGGCTCAGTTGGTTAGGCGACTGCCTTCGGCTCAGGTCATGATCCTGGAGTCCCTGGATCGAGTCCCGCATCGGGCTCCCTGCTTGGCAGGGAGCCTGCTTCTACCTCTGACCCTCCCCCCTCTCATGTGCTCTCTCTGTCTCAAATAAATAAAATCTTTAAAAAAAAAAAAAAAAAAGAAAGAAAAAGAAAGGAAGGAAGAAAGAAAGAAAGAGGGGTGCCTGGGTGGCTTAGTCGTTAAGCATCTGCCTTTGGCTCAGGTCATGATCCGAGGGTCCTGGGGTCGAGCCCCACATCGGGCTCCCTGCTCAGCGGGAAGCCTGATTCTCCCTCTCCCACTCCCCCCACGTGTTCCCTCTCTCGCTGTCTCACTGTCAAATAAATAAATAAAATCTTTAAAAAGAAATAAAGAAGAAAAGAAAAGAGTCAACAGAAAAGCAGAAAGTAAGTCTTTACAATTGTTTTCTCTCCATGTTCTTGCCTGTTCACATCTGATCTGAGAAGCCTTTTTACAAATCACTTTACTGACCCTGGATTTTTGACAATACAAGATCAAAGCCTCTCCAGCTTTGGAGTAACTTTTCTGCATAAATAAGTACAGCAGTGGTACACTTTGGGGCTATATAAAGAACCTTTGGCTTAGCAGTAAAACTGAGTTATTTTTACAGAAGCTGATGTCAAGGGCTAGGGCCAAAGACTTGGAATATTACAAGAGACCAAAAACAAAAAAAAACCCCAACAATCAGCCAAGATCTTTGTGATATTTAAGTTTAAAGCCTATACCGACAGGATGACACTTACGAGGTTTTTCCAAGTGAAGTACACCAATTCTCAGTAGAAGGCTCGGCTCAGTCTATCAATGTTCTATCCTTCTCTTCATCATTTATGGGATCCCCGTTGAGCTCTGAGTGTTGTCTGAGGACTGAAAATGTGCGACATAAATCTCTGCTGGTCTTTTAAAATGAGACTTCAATTGACTGTCTCAAGGGAGAATGTCACTGGATGAATTCCATCCAGAAACCTCAAATATTGATGGAATAAAGAATGTAAGTCATATTTATCCTCAGAGTATGGAGAAAGCTTTTCTAAGCATGATTCTTCTTTATTGGGCATACAAACGTTTCTTTCACAATTGCTAACTGTGTTTAGTTTTATTCTCGCAAGAACCAATTTTTTAGTGAAATGGAAGCCAGTATCTTTGTGGTTCTCATCCTTCCTCTGTTCTCCCTTCACCAGCACCTCCACGGCCCCATGTCTCTGCAGCACATACTCACAAAACTTACATCATCTTACACATGTGATTTCCTAGCAGTGTTTTTTGGGCATGTATTATTTTCTGCACAAAAGAGTATATTTCCTGAATATCTGACTCATATTTACAATCTACCCATCTGTTGTTTTCTAAAATGCCTTCCAAAAATAAGTGCATCTCAAAAAATTGTTGATGGGGTACCTGGGTGGCTCAGTCGGTTAAGTGTCTGCCTTCAGCTCAGGTCATGATCCGGGGGTCCTGGTATCGAGTCCCGCCTCAGGCTCCCTGTTCAGTGGGGATTCTGCTTCTCCCTCTTCACCTGCCCCCCACCCCATTTGTGCTTTCTCTCCCCCTTTCTCTCAAATAAATAAATAAAATCTTTAAAAATAAAAAAATAAATAAAATCTTTAAAAATAAAAACTTTAAAAAAATAAAAAAATAAATTTAAAAAAAATCACACTATAATGTAAATAAAGTTGGCTTATAAAAATATTTTGACATGCTTCTTTCTTTAAAAAAATCAAGAGATCATAAACCTCTAATGCCCCCTGGACAGAATGCTAAGCCTTTCACATTTTACTTTTAACCCTTTTTATACTCATTTTCCCATGTTGTGGACTGGATGTTTGGGTCCCCTCAATCTTGAAATGTTGAAATACTAAACTTCAATGTGATGGTATTAGGAGGTGGAGGTCTTTGGGAGGTAATTAAGTCATGAGGGTGGAGCCTTCAGGAGTGTAATTAGTGGCCCAGAATGCTCCCTCACTCCTTCAGCCATGTGAAGACATGCTGAGGAGACAGGAATCTATGAGCCAGACACTGGATCTGCCAGCACTTCGTCGAGGACTTCCTAGCCCTCAGAACTGTTAGAAATAGAGTTTGTTGTTTAAGCCACTCAGTCTGTGGTATGTGTCACAGCCACCTAAACAGACTAAGACATCCCAGAATGCCACAATATACTGTGAGTTCCTACCAACCCGAACGTCTTCCTAGTCCCCAAAAGACAGTATTTTATAACTCTTATTTTCCTGTTTACTTGTAAACTTGAATTTATCCTTCAAGATACAGGGCAGATGTTACTTCCTCTGTGTATCCTTATTTGCTTCCCCAAGGAAACTTCACTAGTACTTAAGTGACACTTTGTAACCATCTCTACCACATTAACACTCTCTCTCTCACACACACTCTCACACATACACACACACACACACGATACAAAGTTTCCTGAACATAGATAGTATACTTTATTTCTGTGTCTAATTAAGCACACAGCATAGTACCTGGAAACTAATTAGGTATTAAATATATATAATGTATAACCGTGGAATGAAAGAATGACTAAAATAATGAATGAACGAATGAATGAATAGAATTGGTAAGAATTTACAGACTAATAGAAGATTGACCTGAGTTCGAATCCTGCTAACCAGTTTTAGCTTTTGATTTGGGGCAAATCCCTTGCCCTTCTAAACCCACAGTTTTTTCATCTCTAAAACGGAGTCTTGGTACTATTATCTTTTACCCCAGGATGCTCCAACAAAGTAATTGGCACATAGTAGAGGTTCAAAGTTTTTTTTTTTTCTGGGGTGCCTGGGTGGCTCAGTCGGTTAAGCGTTTGCCTTCAGCTCAGGTCTTGATCCCAGGGTCCTGGGATCGAGCCCCGCATCGGACTCCCTGCTCTGCGGGAAGCCTGCTTCTCCCTCTCCCACTCCCCTTGCTTGTGTTTCCTCTCTCGCTGTGTCTCTCTCTGTCAAATAAATAAATAAAATCTTTAAAAAAAAAAATAAAAAAGTTTTTTTTTCTTTCATAATAGGGTTGTAATAAAGGTTATGTAAAATAAATCATGGGGGCACCTGGGTGGCTCAACTGGCTAAGCAGCCAACTCTTGGTTTCAGCTCAGATCATGATCTCACGGTCCTGGGATCAAGCCCCACATCAGGCTCCTCGCTCAGTGGCGGGAGTCTGCTTGAGATTCTCTCCCTCTCTCTCTGCTCCTCCCTCCACGTGCACTCTCTCTCTCAAATGAACAAATAAATCTTTAAAAAAAAAATTCATGGAACACTGGGCAGTGTCTGGAAGATAAGGAAGAAATGGAAGAAGAGGATGGAGGAGGAGAAGGAGGAAAAGATGGAGAAGGAGGAGGAATAAAAGGAGAGCAAGAAGCAGCAACGGTGAGTTGTAGCATATCTACATCCAAGGTGAACGGAGAAGTAAGGATAATGTGGATAAAATTCAACTCTTCAAGTGGTAATTCTTATCAGGAACCTTCACTGGGTTGTGTGGGAGGGAAAAAGAAACAGTGATGAGGAAAGAGAGTTGTCAAACCCCTGTTAAGTCCAGTCATCCATTCTTATTTCTTTCTAGCTATCACAGACATTCAAAAAATAAAGAACAGATGGGAATATAAAAGGAAAAATAGTTATAATATTAAGCAATAAATGTATGAGAGTCTGTCTCTTCAAAGATTTTAATAAATAAAAAGATAATTTAAAAACACCACTCTTACGGTGTGCTTCACCGGGAGATATCTACAGTGAGGGCAAAACATCAAAGGAGTATCTCTAAGATATTGAGAGTGAGAGGAACTTGGAAAAGCTTGATATAGGTGATTTTTTTTTAATTGCCACAGTATATTGTCAACACCATTATGGGCATGTTTTAAAGAGGAAGGAATGACTGGGGCTTTCCAGAGAGTCAAATTTCATTAACCAAAATAATTTCTGAATCAATTTTTATACCTACATCAAAGCCACTTAAAATAAATGAGGTCTCATAAAGAAACTTTTACCTGGATTACCAAGGGGATTTTGGGGTGAGGATGGGGATTGTAGTTCAGAGCTCATACCCCAGGAAAGGGTGGAGAGGAAGGAGAAGGAATCTCCTTTTAAACTTCTGAAAAATCTTTATCCCCAAATAAGTGAGACTTTGTCAATGTGGGCTAGGGGTCTCCAGCAGTAGCTAGAGGTACTTCCTTAGATATTAGGTCACCTTTTACTACTAACCAAGTAAATCTGGAGAAAAGGGAGTCAGTATAAATCCTCCAAATTTATCGTCACTGTGTATGCAGAGCAGAGCATTCTTATTGCTCAGGAGGTTCTGAACAGAACTTACCTAAACACACACACAGACACACATAAACGCACACATGCACATACACACAAAATGAATGAAAATTTCTCCCATATCCCCTCTACTCCCACAAATCGGTGATAAACAAATACTAGTAGTGCCAATGATTCTGGAATTACAAATACCATTAAGTCATTTTGATGTCATTGGAGATCAAGAGTGGAAACAAGATGGAGAAACAAGTGGTTTTAAGAACTTTAATGGCCTCTAAGGTATCTGTTTATTTCAAGAAGTATTAGAAATGCTAGAAAGAAAGTTCTTTAGAGGAAATATGTTTCTAAAGTATTCTTTCATATAAAAATAAACCAAACTATCAACTTCATTTTAAAAGCTGCTATATTGGGCGCCTGGGTGGCTCAGTTGGTTAAGCGACTGCCTTCGGCTCAGGTCATGATCCTGGAGTCTCAGGATCGAGTCCCGCATCGGGCTTCCTGCTCAGCAGGGAGTCTGCTTCTCCTTCTGACCCTCCCCCCCTCTCATGTGCTCTCTCTTTCTCATTCTCTCTCTCAAATAAATAAATAAAATCTTTAAAAAACAAATAAATAAATAAAAGCTGCTATATACATATATGCACTTAACCTCTCTCTATATATAGCAACAGGCCTGGAGGAACTTTATATATATGTTCCTTGGTACTATTATCATCTTTCACCCCAGGATGCTCCAAAAAAGTGATTGGCACATAGCAGACGTTCAGAGTTGTTCGTTTTTTGTTTTTTTTTTTCTTTTTAATGTACCTGAGCTGTAACTAGAGTGGGTATATGTACCCACATACATAAAGTTATTGAAGTCATTATAAAAGTGATTAATACCCCCTCAGAGATCATTCAGTTTCCAAAGTATTTGCCAGAACGAGTGGGCCCTGAGACCACTGGGGAGCTGAGGGCCGGATAAGGTCCAGTTTCCATCTCCCTGTCACAGCCCCACACACTATTATTATTTACTGAAGGCCAGTGATTTACTTGGCACTGCACAGCTCGCAGGGGAAAGCTCTGTCTCTGCCTGGTGGGGTTTGAAGAACAAGGTTTGTAAGACATAAAAGACAAGTAAGAACTGTCAAGACTGAGGAGCAATCTAAGCCTGTGGCTTAAAATACCATTAAAATAATCATTAAAAACAGGCATCTAATGCGCCCCATGATCTAGGCCAAAAACAGAGAAAACGTAAGATTTTTCACCCTGCAACCACAGGCTCTTTTTGTAATTGGTAGGCATCAGGGAATGGAGGGATAAAATCCTTCCTAGATATTCTAGGAGAGAGTAGTATGGTTGTAAGTATTGTTATTATATATTATGTGCCCACAGTTTCATGGCTAATGTTGGGTTATATACAAGAGTGATACATGGTTGAGATACTTTCAACAGGCAAAGCGATATTCTCCATGTTACCTGGGATATAACTTGAAAAGGCTATCATTTATCTAAGAACGCCGAAGCCCAAGATGACTGCCCATAATGTACCATGTAAGGGTCATAGATGACTTCATCCTCCAAAGAAAGACATGTCCTCCAAATGCTAATTCCACAACTATGAAAAGCATGTAAGTTTTCCTGTGAAAAGATGTCAGGATGTGTGGTGGGCAGAATAATAACTCCCAAAGATGTACATGGTTTAATCCCCAGAACCTGTGACTATATTACATTAAGTGGCAAGAGGGTCTTTGCAGACATGATTAAGGATCTTAATATGGGGAAAGGCATGAGGGTCAGAGTCCGAGTAGATGCAAGGAAGGAAGCAGAGGCTGAAGTTCTGTGAGAAAGGGACAGATGAGGAATAGAGGAGGCCTCTAGAAGCTAAAAAGACAGGGGAATGAATTCCCCCCTCCCCCGAACCTTCAGAATGGATGCAGTCCTATCGACACCTTGATTTCAGGACTTCTGACTTCCAGGTAAGTAAGATAATATATGTGTTTTGCCCTAAGCCACTAACATTATGGTACTTTGTTATAGCATCAATAGGAGACAAATACAGGATGATTTTTTTTTCATCCTTTAAAATGATCTTTGGTAATAGGCATTCCTAAGGTTCTGCTGTGTATTCTGAATGCTTCAGGAAGCATTTAGAGACACTTTCCATAGCAAACAGCTCTTCCACATTTTCCAAGAACACATCAGCCTGTGACTATAAGGTACATTAATAACAGTATTTCTATGTTTAAGACACTACCTATAGAAGTTCTGGAAAAGTGGCACTTCTCTCTCCCAAATGGCTCTGTACTCATTTAGAACACTCCAGGAAATGTGTTACATATTATAGAAGCTTGGTTTAACATTCAAAAAATTAGTCATTCAAGTTCACTGTATTAACAGAATAAAGGAGAAACACCATATGATCATCACAACAAATGCAGAATATGAAATGGACAAAATCTGACACCTATTCATGATGCAAACTTTCAGAAATGAGGAACAGAAGGAAAATTCTCCAATCAGTATTAGGCTTTGATGAAAAAAAAAGCTAACATTATACTAACAATATATTTAAGAGGCAATGCTTTCCCACTGAGATTGGGAACAAGGAAACAGTTTCTACTCTATTTCTACTAAAAATTTGCTGAAGATCCTAACTAATTCACTAAGATGAGAAAAAGAAACAAAAGGTTTGCATATTGCAAAGAAAGAAATAAGAGTATCTTTATTTAGAGATGACAATCATCTAATTAGGATATTCCAAATAATTCATAAAACAAGCTAGAAGCTACTAGGCAAGTTTATCAAGGTCATAGGTAAAAAAAAATTGATATACAAATATAAACTCATTTTCTATATAGCAGCAATAAACCGTTGTAACTGAAATAAAAATGGCATTTTGATTGCAATTAAATATCTAAGTATAAATTTCACAATATATGTCTAAGACCTGTACACTGAAAACTATAAAACATTGCATAAAGAAACTACAAAACAATGCTTAGATTTAAATAAATGGGGAATTAGAACATGGTTATAAATTAGAAGACTCAATGTTGTTAAAATGTTTATAATTTTGGGCGCCTGGGTGGCTCAGTTGGTTAAGCGACTGCCTTCGGCTCAGGTCATGATCCTGGAGTCCCAGGATCGAGTCCGGCATCGGGCTCCCTGCTCGGCAGGGAGTCTGCTTCTCCCTCTGACCGTCCCCCCTCTCATGCTCTCTCTCTCTCATTCTCTCTCTCAAATAAATAAATAAAATCTTAAAAAAAAATGTTTATAATTTTATCTGTAAACTTAAAGCAATCCCAATCAAAAGAACAGCAGGCATGTCTTAGAAACTGACAAACCAATTCGAAAATTTATATGGGTATTTAATTAACCTGAAAGAGCAATTCAGTGGGAGAAAGGATAGTCTTTTACACAAATAGTGTAACAACAAATGCTTATTCATATTAAAAAAAAAGTTGACTCTTACCTTTCATCATGTAAATATTAACTTGAAATGCATCATAGAACTAAACATAAAAATTCAAAATATAAAACCTCAAGAAGAAAGCACAGGAGAAATTCTATAACCTTGGAATAGGTTAGGATTTCTTAGGTAAGTCACAACACTTTGAAAGATACTGATAAGAGAATAAAATAGCAAACAGACTGGAAGAAAATATTTGCAATATATATACCTGACATAGGAGTTATATCTAGAATACAAAGAAGCCATGAAACTCAAGTGCATATCAAATAATCCTATAAAAATAGGCAAACACTATTCTAAAAACTATCAGACACTTCACAGAAGGAGGTATACAAATAGACAATAAACACATAAAAATAGGTTCAGCATTATTACTCATCAAGGTAATGAAAGTTAAACCTATAAAGCGATGCCATTACACACTGGAATGACTAAAATTAAAAAGAATCTCAACACCAAGACTTGGCAAGTATGTGAAATAATTGCTACTCTCACATACTGCCCGTGGGAATGAAAAAATGGTACAATTACTTTGGAAAGAGCCTGTCAGTTACTTCTAACGCTAAGCATTCATTACCATATAATGGATCACTATAGGTGATCCATTACTACGTATTTAACAAAAGTAAATGTAAACATATATCTGCAAAAAGATTAGTGCATGAATGATCATTAACAGCTTTATTTGTTATATCCCCGTGTTGGAAACAACCCAGTGTCCATCAATAGGTGACTGAATAAACAAATTACAGTATATCCATGCAAAGAAATACTAATCAACAATTAAAAGGAATAGATTAGAGGCGCACAACAATGTAGATGAATCTCAAAAACATTAGCTGAGTAGTAAAAGCTTTACACAGAAAAGTATGCACTCTGAGCTTTTAATTACATGAAACTCTAGAAAAGACAAGTCTAATTATATCTGCCTCTGGCCAGAGGTTAGCAGGGAATTGTCTGGAAAGGGTCATAATCTCGGAGGGTAAAAGAATTATTCTACATCTTGGTTGTGGAGGTGTTACACAGATAGGTACATTTCTCAAGACGTTTCAAAATGTACACTAAAAATTGGTGCAGTTTTATGTAATTTACACATCAATAAAGTTGATATGGTTATTTAGTTTTCCTAATACCAAAATACATAAACATCTACCAACTACACATCCTCATACTCTACCTGTGTTAATGTCAGACAATATGTTGGCAATAACCCATTCTTCACCTGGGTGAGTTCCTTCTCGTGTGGTCGGTGTCTGAAGAGATTAAGCCAATAGAATCCTGAGTGCAGGGGGACCTCATGAACCCACCAGTATGTTCAGCCATGTAAGAATTTTCAGATATTATAGGATTCTGTTTCTACTGGGGCCTCTATTACAGGTATTCAACCCTGTAGAATAAGGACTAAAAGCTGGTGACAAAAGGTCGGTATTTAAGGAATGACAGAAACAGGAAGAAACAAATGTCTGGAGAAAGTTTTTAACCATCCTTCCAGTGATGAGTGACTTCCAGTGACCAGTATGTTGCTACATCAAAGTGTCCCTGAATGCCTTTGAACGAGGTTACTTCTGTCTGCTCAAAGATGTTATGAAATGCTACACTTGGTGATAACAGTTACCACTTTTCCACCCCCTCACTGGTATAGAATTACAACACAAGGGGACAACAATTAAATATTATTAGAGCCTGTGGTTTCCATGGTAAGAATATATATCTTTAGGACTTTAGAAGGACTGAAAGTGGGTGGCATTGCTGAAAAGTTCACTATGAAATGACAACCAAAGCCCTGAAAAAAAAATGGTCTTTCCATCAGATGATTGAAGTCAGGTCTAGTTAGAACACTGTACTATCTTAACACTTTTTTGACTTTCCAGACCTTCACTAATTTTTTTTTTAAGAAACATTTCTCTGAATCACCTCTGTTTAGACCTAACAGAGTTGAAGCTGAAAAGCAGGTCAATAAAATGAATCTTTTCTCTAGTTAATATATATACATTTCTTGATCATTTGTACAAAGTGAGGAAAGTCATAAGGATCTTCTAAAAATGGTTGAATATAAAAATGTCACTTCTATCGTAGCCAGTGTCGTTTCATGAGATGATGCTCTCGGGGCAGCAGGAAGAAAACAAAAACAAAAAAAACATTAGGCACATAGAGAAAACCATCTGAGATTAAAAGTTTTGCAGGAAAATATCAAAGGGGACAGCAAATGTAAGAATAATGGAAAGATGACTATCTGAGGATCTTTGGGGACAGAAGCTTCTAAGCAGCATCAAAACATGTTATCATGATTCCTGCTGGCAACATGACCCAACTTCAAAGCTTTCCTTGGTGGATTATGACAAGAGGACCCATTATCAGAAAGGAGTAGTTACTTAGAGTAATTATTAGAATGCTCAACCTGCCTTAAATGGAGGACAACTGCTGAGCCACACTATAAAAATGAAATGGGACCACTCATCTGCCCATGTCGTTAATAATTTTTGTTTGAATTGGATACCTGATTTTTAAAGCCAGAACAGAGTGACACTGGGGGAAAAAAAAGTAATCACATTGTTTAGCACATTTAAATGATTCTTCCTTGATGAATGTTAATCATTCATGCTGTCTATCAATATGCTTTTCTGGACATTTTAAACATTACAACATGTTTTCTTGGTGTGCTTTATTTCCATAATAAAAATAGCCATCGTCCCCAGATGTATGTTTTAACTGTATTGGTAGTACTTGCAATACTTGGAGTCTCACTATCCACTGCTTCATAAAGGGGAATTTAGACTGAAGGTCGACTGAAGGTCATGATATAATAAAATCATTTTCTTAGTTACTCTGGAAAGGAACTTGAAAGGAACAGGTGCACCGTCTGGGAGGAAGCCCTGAGTTGATAATGTAAGAGACTTCTTTACTTTCTTTCTTTCCCCCTTTTATCTTTTCTTTTCTCCCTCAATAGGTTCCCAAAAATATCATGAGAAAGTAGTCTGATGCAAACAGATGCATCCTACTCTAGGAGAAACACAAACATCAATTATGAAGAGGTATAATGACATCAACAATGAATAAAAGAAGATATGCTGCATTATGTTCTTTCCTTCATCCTCGGTGTGCACACATCTGGGAACTTGATAAGCTGTCATAGGTTAAGGAAGTAAACAGATGTCGGCTGTTGATAACAATCTCTGGTGAACTTTCAGAGCCCTGTGGTGATTTGCCCAGTGGCTTTCTCCTTATCGGAATGCCTTTATAAACGCTCACCTGGGTAAGCGCTCCACCCTGCCCAAGCAACTTTCATCTGGCATCAATCGTGACCATAAAACAAGCCCATGAGTAATAGAACAGCCCAGGTGTCTACAATTTCCAACTTCCACACCACCTGACAGCATGTAACTGCTTTTAAATCAAGGTTTCCCTATCTCTGTGTAAGGACAGTGAAGGGAATTCTGAGAGTTGTAGCCCAGTCCCGGAGATGCTTATGGCTGAATGAAACACTCTTACTCATTTCCCAGAAAGTCAGCAAGTACTGTGAGTGATCAAAGTGGAATGACATACTCGAGGGGTATAAAAGCAACTGGACAAATATCAGCAATGCAGCTTGCATAACCAGCAAATGCCTGATCTTGAAAAAGATTGTCTTGACTTGTGAATCTGTTCTTCATTCAACAGCTAGCAGAGTATGCTGGTGGTACCCAGATTTGTAAGCCTCAAATGTCTACAGAGCTTTTACACTGCTGGAGATAAGGTAGCAGTTACGATCAAAAACACCTCTTATCGGGTCCATATTTTTGTCCTGGGCTTTAAGACATAAAAATAATGCAGAGAAGTTAATGTCTATATGGTTTTTAAAATTAGATAAGGAGAACTAGACAGAGGTGATGGCTGCACATTGTGAATGTACTAAATCCATTTCTATAAAACGGTTAATTTTATGTAATGTGAATTTCTGAAGAAAAACAAATATTAAAACTTTGAGAGAAAAATAAGTAGCTGAGGTATTAAAGCCAAAACATTCTGGGGGGAAATTTTTCATTAATTCATTCACTCCACAAGTATTTTTTGCACACTTAGTTAAGAGTTAGGCACTTAAGTATGGGGCTTAGAAAATTAAAGTACTTATATTCCCATGTCCTTAAATCCCCTAAGCATTTACAAAAGAATTCCTTCCTTCCTCCCCTCCCTTCCTCCCTTCCCTCCTTCCTTCCTTAATCAAATCTTTTGGGAAAGAAAATCCTCTTTCCTATCACATCAAGCTGAAGGTTCCAGGGTTAGTGAAACTGGATTCAATCCTGGCTTGGCCCCATTCTAACTCAGCAATTCTACGCCAGCTTTTTAACCTTAGTCTCAGTTTTTTCATGTGAAAATGAGGATAATAAAGTCATCAACCTCATAAGGATATTTCAAGGATTTTATTAGATAGTGCAGGTAAAGCTTGAGCATAGTACTACTATTAGAAATAAGTTAATATCAGGCTTGATCATTGATATTACTAGTATGTGACTTTCTTTCATCCTTCATGTCAATTTGGCATTTTAAAATATAGTCTGGATTTCTCAATTTCTTAGCACACTTCCATAATTATACAATACATGTTTCAATGATGATAAATCAGCAGCTCTAAATCAAATTATTTTTTTTTAAGTTTCTAAATTTGGTATATCTTACTGGAATAGTTGGACCATGGAATGATAACTGATCAGTTAAGAGCTAATTCCTTCCTTGGCCTTCAAGTTTTCCCACCCCTGAATATTGCCAAGTAAAACCTCGTTGATCTCCAATCACCTGAGAAAATTTTGTTACCTCCTAAATTAGGTTCAATATCATGTGAAAGAGCCTTCAAGTTAGTGAAGGTGGGGAAAGGATAAAAGTAAAATAAATACATAAAGGGTAAAAATAAATGCAGTTTATTTTTTTCTCTTTACTTTTTTGGAAAATCAAATTTATTGAGGTATAATTTACATGTAATAAAATGTCCTACTTTAAGGTTACAGTTGGTGAGTTTGAACTTGTGTATAACCACTACTCCAATCAAGATATAGATTTCCATCACTACCAAAAAATGCCCTTGTGCCTGCCTCTTAGCAGTCAACCCTACCTTATACCTGGCCCCAGACAACTGTTTGTCTATTTTCTGACATTTATGTCAGTATAGTTTGGTCTAAAATAAAGGATTTGCAAACTATGGCCCATAGGCCAAACGTGGCCTGCTATCCTTTTTTTAAGACTCACAAGCTAAAAAAGTGTTGTTGTTTTTCATGTTGAAATGTTTTGAAAGGAAAAGACAGAAAGAATAATACTTCATTACACATGAAATATTTATGAGATTAAAATTTTCAGTGTCAAAAACAAAGTTTTATTGTAATTCAGCCACGGTCATTCATTTACATACTGTCTATGACTACTTTCATGCTATGATGGTAGAATTAAGTAATTGCCCATAAAGATTAAAATATTAACTTCTTGACCCTTTACAGAAAATGGAATCCTGCAGTATGTATAGTCTTTTGAATCTGTATTCTTTTGTTCAGTGGAGGTTTTTTAATTCCATGCATGCTGTTGCATGTAACAGTAAATCAGCCTTTTTGTTGCTGAATAATATTCCATTTTGTGAATACACCACAATTTTTTTTTAACTCATTCACATGCTGATGTACATTTGGGTTGCTTCCAGTTTGAGGCTGTTTTGAATTCATATGTTATAAGCATTCTTATACAAGTCTTTTTGTGCATATGGTTTTATTTCTTTGGGGAACAGTACCTAGGAAGGGACTTGCTCGATCACTTGGTAAGGGAATAGTTAAATTTAAAGAACTACTATGAATGAGAGTTCCACTTGCTCCACACCTTTTGCCAGTACTGGCCAAACTTTAAAATGTGTATTCTTAGGGATTAAAGTGGCAAGCATTTCTAAGCAAAAACACATACCCTAACTTGGGTTAACTTCTTGAGTTATTCATATTGTTCAAACTTTTTATTATGCTTGCATTTCTACCTTTCTTGTTTTCAGATAAAAATATCATACTTGAATTTCTATTTAACAAACAGATGCCTTTAGAGATGGCTGAAATGTACCGTATTTGTAAATTCAGGTAATGATACCATAGATCAGAGTCAGCATACATTCTCTGCAGTAGGTAGCTAAGATTTGCGAGCTGCCACGCTCAGAGTTTTCTAAATTGTTTCCTTAGAAATATTGATCAAACACAGGTCTATCTGACATAGTAAAGAATCGATAGCTATCAAGGACAGAATTCTAAACCACAGCTAACACTCTCTTAGGTGGGCAACAAGTAGGGCGATGCTGGGGTCAGCTCCTACCAGTTCAAAGAGCTGATTATTAAACATTCATGAATTTTCTCAGATGATTGTCAAACCATTGGTAGCTTGGAATGGGCCACAGTGGGAGTATCTACACCACGAAAATCAGTAAATACTTTTTTTTTCTAGAGAGCAGATTTATCTGTACACCACTGGCAGCAACCCTCCTGAATCACCAGTGCTTATGCAATCTGCATGCATAGACTTGATGGGACATGGGCTAGTATAAAAATAAATCCACCAATCACATTCCCCAGATACTCTGGGAAACCTGCCATCCTGCTTTGCCATGATAATATGCAAAATCCATATTTTTGTCTTGCTTGTAATCTAACTCAAAACTTAGAAATCCTGGTCATAAATTTAGAAGTCCAATCAGTTTTTATAACCCACACCCAGAAGCCACAAAAAACTATCAAATATTTGTATATGAGAATTGCTTCATATTTCTGGTCTTATTTTTCCTGTTGCCATACAAATAACCACATTTTAATTTTTCCTTGGATATAATTAGTATTATAAAGTCTCCAATATTTTTTGAAGTTTAACATTTTGCCCTCACTGTGTTTATAACAATTTCAGATGACAGCTTCTGTCTGATTTTTACTTTTGCAAATTGAGTTAGATTATTATATAGGTCAGTTACATGCCACATCTGGTCCCTGATCACTGCCCTGCCATGAGCTAATTTTTTTTTTTTTTAACATTAATGGGTTATAAATGAAGAAGAAAGAAGAGAAGGAGGGGGAAGAAGAAGATAGGATAGCAATCATGTGGTCTGCAAATCTGGTCCTGTACAGAAAAAAGTTTTGCCAGTCTGTGTTACAGAAAATCAACACAGCATGAACATTTCACAATCTATTTAACAGTCTGCACATTATGGCATAATATAGGACAGGGGATAAATTTTCTTCCTATATACTCCTTTTTATTTAATGACAAGTAAGTGCACAGGAAAAAAAGAGCAACAGGTTTAATGGAAATCCACTTGTTTTCCCTCTTCAAACCTATCTTTCAACATTTTTCATTTTTTATAGGTGAGAATATTAAGTTAAAAACAAGAGAGGCTGAAGGAAGCAGAGAGTAAGTAATTCTCAGTGTCTCTCACTTCACTTACAACCATGCAAACAGCCCTCAAATATTCGTAAGTTCTAGATTTTTAAGAGAGGATATGCAAATAAATTTTACTCACTGTCTATGACAAGCAGGGTACCACAAATTAAAATACAGCTTTCTACTTAGAAATCCTTGCTTCAGGTGTTTACATGTTCAATTCAAAATAATTTATTGAGGATCTGCTATACAGTAGGCACTATATTACTGGTCTAAAAACAGTCTAGATACACATTTAGCATAATAAAAATATTAAACATACAACCATACTATAAATGATTCATTTTATTCAGCTACTCCTCCAAACACCAATGTCTTCTCATATTTAACACTCTACCAGTTTGAATGATAATTTGCATTTACAAAGAAGATATTTGACTAACCGTTAACAGAAGAGACCCCAGATGGAAGTGCTCCTTTAATCTTGCTACTGTACTCTCAGACGTCCCAAGAAAGCAAACAACAGCCCTGCTTAGTGCAGGTAGCTGTTGATGGACATCTAATTATAAGTGGTAGCAGCCTCCTGAGCCAATCACAAAAGTTGGGGTCTTGGTTCCGCTTCAGGTTACAAGCACTCCAAATCAAATATATGTGACTTGTATGACATCTGAAATATATAGATGGAGAAGTGACAGTAGAACGAGCAGAGAAAGGGCACTCTAGACCAAAGGAATACAAGGGCAGGCTAAAGGCAAAAAGGATGGGCCAGCCTGAGGATCAGGAAGGAAGAAGGGCCTGCATGGCCAGTGTGCAGTGAGGAAGGGAACAGCAGTGCAGGATGAGCAAGGCATGTACTGGACCATGCGTGGTCTTACAAGTCATGCAAGGAGCTCAGATATCACAAAAGAGCAATGTGAAATCATCAGAATGTTTTAAGAAGTGATAGGATCCGGGGCCCCTAGGTGGCTCAGTTGGTCGAGCGTCTGCCTTCAGCTCAGGTTGTGATCCTGGGGTCCTGGGATCGAGAACCACGTCAGGCTCCCTTTACAGCAGGGAGCCTGCTTCTCCCTCTCCCTCTGCTGCTCCCCCTGCTTGTGCTCTCTCTCTCTCTCTCCCTCTCTGTCAAATAAATAAATAAAATCGTTTTTAAAAAAGTGATAGGATCTGATTATATTTTTGAAAATGCACACCTAGTGGCTGCTATATGGTAACTGAATGGTAGCTGAGCAGAAGAATAAGCAAGTTCTATTGGAAGGTTACAGCAGATAGTCCTGGCAGGAGATAATGTTGGCAATGGAGAAGCAAGAAACACACTCCGAATATACTTTTGAGTTATTACTGTCAGGATTTGGGCAACGGTCTGGTGATGCTCTATCTTTGCTATGGAATTAAATGAGAATTCATTCATGAAATCTTACACAGGAAAGTAATCCTACTGTTCCATGTCAGTCTCTTAAACTACATTGCACATTTTGGAATAAAGAGGTCATTGTTTTCTTGCACCACTACTGAATAGTAACTGTTATGCACTGAATGTCTGTGTGCCCCAAAATTTATATGTTGAAATCTAATCTCCAATGTGATGATATTTGGAGGTGGAGCCTTTGAGAGGTAATTAGGTCATAAGGGTAGAACCTTATAAGCAAACTTATAAGAAGAGGCCAGAGAGACAGTCTGCTCTTTTTCCATCATGTGAGGATACAATGAGAAGTCAGAAGTCTACAACCCAGAAAAGTGCCCTCACTAGAACTCAACAATGCTGGTACTCTGATCTTGGAGTCCAGCCTCCAGAACTATGAGAAATAAATTTCTGTTGCTTCTCTAACCCACCCAGTCCATGGTCCAAACTGCTAAGAGAGTAACTAATACTTTCTTCTTCATAAAGTTGGTACTCAATGCTTTTTCACGGAGCAGAGATATGGTGACCATGGGCAAGTATTGACCAGATATTTCTTCAAAACAGACTCTGCTACTAGGAGTGTTGTTAGCTGACAGCCTCCATCTGCTGCATCTCTGTGACTTGCCACAATGTTCCCAACTCTCCATGGGATTCTCCCAAACAATGACTTAACACAGCACAGATACCGAAGCAAGACTACTACTGCCTGAGGTGCGACTCCTCTTCTGATGGGCAATCTCTGTTGAAACTGCCTACCAGCCTAGCCAAGCTTTTCTCAGAGCTGTGCTGCAGTAGGAGTCTCATCCTACTCGACGTTCCTTCCTTCCCTCTGTCCTTTCACAAACATGTCTGGAGGTTCTTCCCTCCTAACTGACCCCTCTCCCTTTTATCCTTCATAGGTATTTCAACCAATAAATTTCTGACCCATCTAATTCTGTCTTAGCACCTGCTTCATTACAGATCCCAAGTTAACTCTAGAGGTAATTATAAAGATTGACCTTATTACCATAAAATGTAGTGCTGCTACCTCCTAAAGAGAAAATCAGCAATAATAACAAAAGAATTAATGACCAAATAATCCCACAAGGAAATAGAGAACCTGTGAAAAGACAGAATCAGTTTTTTAAGCTGGGAAGTACATGAATGGGTGGTGCTGATTTCATATACTAGGGGAAGTTTAGCCCTAAAGTGATAGAACAAAAGGCCAAAATGTAATTTCATTGACCATACAATGTCCTTTAAGTCTCAGGAACTGGCAGCATCAACTACTTCTGATATTGAGGGTGAAGGTGGGCAAAAGGGACAGGTAAGAAGTTAACTTACACAAAATTAGAACTGCTATTCCCCACCAGAATCAGCCCCCTTCTGAATAAGAAGTAGTTATCTCTCCACCTGCAACAATCCAAGGTTCTATCCTCCATTCCAGTAGGAGACTTATGTTCTAGAGATAGTGAAGCAGAAAGTCCCTACACTAAGACAGGCCCACTTATGAGAAGGTACTTCTTGACTTTCCTTGCTCATTTAAATTCTAGAACACTGGAAACCAGACGTCTATCTTACATATAGGGAACACAAAGTCTCTTTTATGGAAAATTTGACAATAACAAGAATAAATATTTAAAGTACTATCTTTGGGCTTCTTCAAGGAAATTACCTCATCAGAATCATTATACAGGAAGACCACACTTAAAGAAGTCCAACAATCTAGGGTCCAAGGCACCAGGCATTTGAAAAAGGAATATAATGTTAAAAATAGATACAAAATAGGGACACCTGGGTGGCACAGTTGGTTGAGCCTCCAACTCCTGGTTGCAGCTCAGGTCATGATCTCAGGGTGGTGAAATTGAGCCCCATGTCAGGCTCCGCCCTCAGTACGGAGTCTGCTTGAGATTCTTTCCCTCTCCCTCTGCCCCTCTCCCTGCATGTGCATGCTCTCTCTCTCTCTCTCTCTCTCTCTCTCTCTCTCTTTCTCTCCCTCTCAAATACATACATAAATATTTTAAAAAATAGATATAAAATAAGCACGCACGGAGATATTTGGAGGTATAGGTATTTGGAGGATTAAAAATAAGCAAAAAATATTTTCAAAGAAGTAAGTAATATATCTAAAAATAAAAACAGAATTCTAGAGGAAAATTATCTTCAGAGAATAAAAAAGGCTTTTGGAAATTAAAAAAAAAGAAGCTCCGGTATATACTTTCTTCAGATATACTTTCGCCAACAGATAAAGTTGGTGAAATCCAAAAAAAAGAAAAGAAAAAAAGACAGAGAGAGAGAGAACAGATAAAATGGTAACAAAAGTAGAAAGGGAATAATCAGATAAACATTTCAAGACAACATGCCCAAATAGGAGATCTGTCTCCACATTTAAAGGATTCAGAGTCCACAGAACAGTAACTGAAAATGGACCCATACCCAAATATACCATTGTGAAATGTCAACTGTTATGACTAGGAAAAAAAATCCTGTAATTTTGTAGTAAAAAAATGTGACTTATATATAAATGTCCTGGAGTCTATGATAATAGATTTTTCAACAGTCCCTCTAAATGTCAGGAGACTATGAAGAAATGTCTTCAAAATTTTTTGGGAAAAATATCTCTAAAAAAATTATACATCCTACTAAGTTTTCAATTCAGTGTTAAAGGATAGTCAAGACATCTTGACTTGAGTTCTAGAAAATAGGAAACAAACTTGGAAGAGGTGAGGGAAATCAAGATGATGTTTAAGAAATTTCCCAATATAGCAGCTGTACACTTAATCTTTTTTTTAAATTTTTTAGGGGGACAGAGGGGCAGAAGAAGATGGAGACAGAATCTGAAGCAGACTCCACACCCAGCGTGGAGCCCAACACAAGTTCAGTCACAACCCTGAGATCATGACCTGAGCCAAAGCCAAGAGTTGGATGCTTAACTGACTGAGCCACGAGGCACCCTGAGAGCAATCAGTCTTGATTACGGTGTCAGAATATTTTGGAAGATCATGTCAGAAGACGAAATTAAGAGATTACCAAATGTCTATAATCATATTGAAAATCTTATACAGATCTGAGACAAAAATTGGAGTTGAATTAACAATCAAAACAAAGAAAAAAAATAAGACAGTTGTCACCAAAAAAATTATAAAGAATAAATGAACAAAACGAATATTACTCAGCTGTGACTAATATTTTCACAGTTACGATAGCATATAGAAATGAATATAGTCTAGTAATACCAAATACATTACTGCTAAAAAGAGTTGAGACTGCATTGGAGGGAGCACTACCTGGTGGCAGAAAAGTTGTCTCCAGCCACAAGTCAAAAATGCATGCAGAAAATCACCCCCCAACACATACACCCAAGGTTATTTTCTATTTTTTAAATTACTTATTTATTTATTTATTTATTTATTTATCTTAGAGAGAGTGAGTGGGGGGAGGGGCAGAGGGGGAAGGATAGGGACAAGCAGACTCCATGCTGAACACAAAGCCCTTATGTGGGGCTTGATCCCACAACCCTGAGCTGAAAACAAGAGTCAGATGCTTAAACGACTTAGCCACCCAGGTGTCCCAAGGTTATTTTCTTAATATTCATACTATCATCCATATAATTAGATTGGTCAATCAGGTTTGCCAAACAAACCCAGGTCTGGAAACTTCTGCTGCTATGATAGGCTAGAAAACCTATAATCTTATTTTTAGGTCACTAATTTTGAAAGCCATTATATTCTCTTTTTTTCCCCAAAGAAATACTCAGCGCAGATGAAATTAAGATAAATTGAAAAGAAGCATCTATGAAGATCCAGATCTTAAGCATAAATCCTAATTAATGCAGAAGAGGTAGGGGGGAGTGGTAAGAGGCAATCAATTGGGACACTCTAGCTTCTGGTAGGTAATTGTTTATTTTTCTCAGGATTTTATCTATGCCAAGTAATCACTCACACACACACACACACACACACACACTCTTTTTTTTTTCCTATTTTTAACTATAGTTAAACTCCACAAAGCTGAGTGGAATAGAAATTACTATGGATGAGTAATTTTTTAACCATATCTACAAATAGATATGGAAAGATGCAATAATATTAATAGAGAAGTAATTCCCAAGGCAAGGCTCTGAAATGAAGTGACTCTAGAGGCCCTGCCAAATACATGCCCTAGCAATCTTTACATGATCATTTCTGACCAATCCCACCTAAAATATAATGGCCATCATATCAGAATCTAAACTCATTTATATCCCAATCAACCAGACTCTAGAAATGGAAGTAGATTTGGTTTCATATATACCTTTTCGCTTTTTCTGTTTAGAGAAGGGGACGCATTTAGGCTATGGCCTGAGAGTATCCTGCTCTGTGAAGATTTTCCAAACCAAGATGGGTGTGGTGAGCAATCCTGGCACCTCAAGTAGCCGAAGATAGATGCCCTGTGGGATCCTGCCATACATTACACCCACACACTCTATTGTCATTAGTACATATTAGACAACACCACCACACCCTCCCATGCACTAGTATTTTCAATTAAAAAACCTCCTGAGGTTTCCATGTAAGTATGTTACGAAAGATAACATGAAGGCTATTGCTTATAAGGAGCCCTAACTGAGGCTCTGTGCCACATGCGATCATTTCATCTGGATGCAAAGCAAAAAAATAAATGGAGTCCCTGAAGATGTTGCAGGAGACCCAACAATGAAGTTTCTCTCACAAATAAAACAGATCTTCAGGATTTTAACTTTGTGTTGTTGGTGGTGGTGGTGATGGTTTTGCCATGCTATGTTGCTTCACATTTTGGTATCTACTAAAGCTCCTTCTCTATTGAATCATCTAACACCTAATGCAACGAATCTCAAAAAACATACACATTTGTTCATCCAGAATAAACTATCAGATTAGAACACAATGCTCTCCCATTTACCATGTCACACCCGGGGAAGGGGGGGAATAAGAAATAAAAGACATTTGTCAGCTAGTATTTTATTCATATGTATTACAAATATGAATTGGGAAACCCTGAAACTTTCTATATTAAAAAAATGTAAGAGAATGAGAAAATCTGTCAAGGTTACCTCAGTTTCTAAGATGCAGAGCTCTTAAGGTGTCAGAGTGCTGGGACCCTCTCACCTCCTATGTATGAGTCAAGCCCTTTTACAGGACACTGGGAAACATCCTTCTCTAATGAAGTAGACCCACCCTCCACATAGGATGCGGCATTAGCCTCCAGTTACTCAAAAAGAAGGTGAATGGAATATGCAGTATGGTAATTTTTTTACTGTAAATTTTCCATAAAGTTTCTCTTATGCTGAGTATTCTACTGATTGATACAATAAGGTTTTAATCTGAAAACGATCAGGAAAAGATGGTTTATTCTCCCTTGACTAACTTGCCAAACAAACAAATCATCTACTAAGTATGCATCATTTCTGCTTCCTAATGCAATCTCTGTTTACCTACAGAAAAACAGAACTCCTAATTATAACCCCTTCCCCCAAGAAAAGATCTGGAAACAAGTGATTCAAATCAGCAATCTTTCCCTACATAACCCTTACCCTAATTAAGGACCATAATGACACAAGGATTGGGACTCTTGCCAATTATTAGCTTCATCTTTCGGTTCTGTTTCTCAACCTAGATTCAGTAAACAATTCAAGACTTGCTGGAGTTTGAAAGCAAAAATTGAAGCCAAAACCCTGTGTATATTAAAACCATTCCTGCAACAATAACCTCCAACTGGGAAATGAACTAATCATTCTCGCTGTTCAACTAAGCTCGTAACTGAAGTGGCTAAAATCACAGCCCCCTCAAAAAGGAAGCTCAGGCTTAGCTAACAAGAGAAAAGCATTTACTGACCTTGGGGTACCCTTTGTTTCTGAGCTTCTCTGACATATCCTCTTCTTCTGCATCACATGCCTCTCATTCTTCCATGCCAGCATTTGATAGCTGAGCTTAGGATGGTGAATGGTGATGAGTGACTCATAACCCATCATTTATATTCCACTAGAGGAAAACAAGCAAGATAGTATGTCTGGCAGCATAATTTTAGCCAGATAGTTTTCAATATATTCCCTTACCTGTATTTTTTAAAGACGCCAACCAGGAGAAAGTAAGAACACTGTTTAGGAGGAGGTGAATCTATCTGTTAAAATCACTATGTAACTGGAAATCTTTGAAACGTGAGAAAGTCTTTGCCCAAAAATTTATCTTGTAGTTTATCACACTTTGAATATACTAAGTGATTTGAAGACCTCTGTGTTACTAAATTGTTCTTTTAAATTATCTCGTCCTTTCAGTTGAGTATAAGCCTGCTTAAATGCAATGGAAACTTGCAAAAGATAACATATTCATTCAACAACTCATTTGTAGGATTTAGAGTAAATTTAGGATTCTTTCTAAGGGACAGTCAGCCTAAGAAAAGGGCTCTTCTAGGGCACTGTCAACCAATTCAATAAAATGTGGTGAATGATAGATAGAAAGATAGAACAAAGACAGAGGACACTTCCTCTAGAGTGAAAACAGAGTTGCTGTATGATTCACTGATATCAGAATTCTACACCATTCCAGTGTAAGTACTATGAGTGGAAAACTTATCTGCAAAACGATGCTAACTATGGCAAACTTCACATTAAATATTGACTTCACAGAAGGCAAGTGTTTAGTCTAATTTACATGTGACTTAGTCACAGACAATGAATAAATGTTTTGACCTGAAAACTTTCTCCAAATAAAATTTATGTCTTAATCTACCACTAATATCTAAATGCACCAATTTCTTTCTGCTTCTCAGAAATATTTATTTGTAGTATGGTAAAAGAGTAAGAAATATCCAAGCCTTCGTTGCCTCGTTAATGCAAGTGCAAAAATACCAAGTAATTGGGGTTATGTAGACCTTTATTTAAAGAGACAGCATTTTAGGAGGGGCGGAGGAAGATGGCGGAGGAGTAGGAGATCTGGATTTCGTCTGGTCTCAGGAATTCAGCTGGATAGGGATCAAACCATTCTGAACACCTACAAACTCAACAGGAGATCGAAGAAAAGAATAGCAACAACTCTCTGAACAGAAAAGCGACCACTTTCTGGAAGGTAGGATGTTCAGAGAAGTGAATCCGAGGCGATATTCGGTAGGATAGACAGTGGGGAGAGGGGGCCTCCGTCGGCCGCTCTGGCAAGTGATAGAGCAGCGGAGCACAAAACCGAAACTTTTAGAAGTCGGCTCCGCTGAGGGATGTCGCTCCAGTGGCTAAGCAGGGGGTGGAACCCTCGTGAGACAGTGTGGTCTCAGGACCCTGGGGGTCACAGAGGGACCGGGGGTGCCTGAGTGCAGCAGAGCTCCCAGGCATCAGAGCAGGGAAGCTGGCTGAGAGATGGAGCCAAGGCATGGGCTTGCAGCTCGGGGTTCCCATAAACCATGATCTGTGGCACAGTCAGGCCACTGCTCCTCCAGCAGGGACCCAACAAGCATCAGATCCAGGGAGACTCCGCTTCCTCCCCAGGGAGGAGCGGTGCGGGAGCGCACCACAGGGATCTGCTGAGTTTGGAGACTCCACACGGGGGCGTGAGCCAGAGAGAAACGCTCAGTCACAGGCTGGGTGAGCACAGAGTATGGCCAGAGACTGGAGAGACTACTTGTCTCTAGGGGTGCACTGAAGAGCGGGGCCCCAAGTTCTCGGGTCCTCCGGGGGCGGAGATTGGGAGGCCGCCATTTTCACTCTCGGCCTCCAAAGCTGCAAGGGAAGCTTGCAGGGAACAAAAGCTCCCGAGAGCAAAACCGAGCAGATTACTTAGCCCACCGGGCAAGGGCGGGGCAAGTCCGCCTCCAGCAAAGACATTTGGGAACCACGGCAACAGGCCCCTCCCCCAGAAGATCAGCGAGAACAGCCAGCCAAGACCAAGTTTACCGATCAATGAGAATGGCAAAACTCCAGCGCTAGGGGAATACTGCAAATAGAATCCATGGCTTTTTTTACCATGAGTCTTTAGTCTTTCAAAGTTAATTTTTTTTTAACTATCTTTTTTTTTTTGAATTTTTCTTTTTCCCTTTTTCAACCAATATCTTATCAATCCCTTTTTTAAAAAACATTTTTATTTTTCATTTTTAAAGTCATATTCTATCCCTTCATAGTAGTTACCCTTATTTTTGGCATATATATATAAGTTGTTCTCTCTTTAAGATTATGAGATACAGTTTCTTCTAACAGATCAAAATATACCCTAAATATCTAGTGTATGGCTTTGTTCTAGTCTCCTGCCTGATCACATTCTCTCCCTTTTTCTTTTTTTTTCTTTTTTTTAAATCCTCTTCTATCTTTTTTCAAACAATTTCTTCTTATCAATTCCTTTTATAAATTTTTTTATGATTTTCATCTTTACAGTCATATTCCATCCCTTCATTGTATCAAACCTTATTTTTCTACATATATGTTTTTCTTTCTTTAAAATTTTGGGAGGCACTTTCTTCCAACAGACCAAAATACACCCAAGATCTAGTGTGTGGCACTGATCTATGCACCACCCTGATCACATTTGATCATATTCTGGTTTTTTTTGTTTTGTTCTGTTTTTGTTTGCTTTTATATTTTTTTATATATATATTTTTTTTCTTTTTTCTTTCTTTCCCTTTCTTTTCCCCCAGTTTCAGGTCTTTTCTGATTTGTATAGAGTATATTTTCTAGGGACATTGTTACCCTGTTAGCATTGTGTTCTTTCATTCATCCATTCTCCTCTGGACAAAATGACAAGATGGAAAAAATCACCTAAACAAAAAGAACAAGAAGTAGTACCGACTGCCAGGGACCTACTCAAGATGGACATTACTACGATGTCGGACCTAGAGTTCAGAATGATGATTTTAAAGATACTAGCTGGGCTTGAAAAAAGCATGTAAGTTATCAGAGAAACCCTTTCTGGAGAAATAAAAGAACTAAAATCTAACCAAGTTGAAATCAAAAAGGCTATTAATGAGGTGCAATCAAAAATGGGGGCGCTAACTGCTAGGATAAATGAGGCAGAAGAGAGAATCAGTGACATAGAAGACGAAATGATGGGAAATAAAGAAGCTGAGAAAAAGAGAGATAAACAACTACTGGATCACGAGGGCAGAATTCGAGAGATAAGCAATACCATAAGATGAAACAACATTAGAATAATTGGGATCCCAGAAGAAGAAGAAAGAGAGAGGGGCAGAAGGTATATTGGAGCAAATTATAGCAGAGAACTTCCCTAATTTGGAGAAAGAAACAGGCATCAAAATTCAAGAGGCACAGAGAACCCCTCTCAAAATCAATAAAAATAGGTCAACACCCCGACATCTAATAGTAAAACTTACGAGTCTCAGAGACAAAGAGAAAATCCTGAAAGCAGCTCAGGACAAGAGATATGTAACCTACAATGGTAGAAACATTAGACTGGCAACAGACCTATCCACAGAGACCTGGCAGGCCAGAAAGGACTGGCATGATATATTCAGAGCACTAAATGAGAAAAATATGCAGCCAAGAATACTATATCCAGCTAGGCTGTCATTGAAAATTGAAGGAGAGATAAAAAGCTTCCAGGACAAACAAAAACTAAAGGAATGTGCAAACATGAAACCAGCCCTACAAGAAATATTAAAAGGGGTCCTCTAAGCAAAGAGAGAGCCTAAAAGCAACATAAACCAGAAAGGAACACAGACAATATACAGTAACATTCACCTTACAGGCAATACAATGGCACTAAATTCCTATCTTTGAATAACTACCCTCAATGTAAATGGGCTAAATGCCCCAATCAAAAGACACAGGCTATCAGACTGGATTATAAAACAAGACCCATCAATATGCTGTCTGCAAGAGACTCATTTTAGACCCACAGACACCCCCAGATTGAAAGTGAGGGGGTGGAAAACCATTTACCATGCTAATGGACACCAAAAGAAAGCTGGGGTGGCAATCCTTATAACAGACAAATTAGATTTTAAACCAAAGACTGTAATAAGAGATGAGGAAGGACACTATATCCTACTTAAAGGGTCTATCCAACAAGAAGATCTAATAATTGTAAATACCTATGCCCCTAACATGGGAGCAGCCAATTATATAAGGCAATTAATAACAAAAGCAAAGAAACACATGAACAACAATACAATAATAGTGGGGGACTTTAACACCCCTCTCACTGAAATGGACAGATCATCTAAGCAAACAATCAACAAGGAAATAAAGACTTTAAATGACACACTGGAACAAATGGACTTCACAGACATATTCAGAACATTCCATCCCAAACCAATGGAATACACATTCTTTAGTGCCCATGGAACATTCTCCAGAATAGATCACATCCTAGGTCACAAATCAGGTCTCAACCGGTACCAAAAGCCTGGGATTATTCCCTATTTTCAGACCACAATGCTTTGAAACTAGAACTCAATCACAAGAGGAAAGTCGGAAAGAACTCAAATACATGGAGGCTAAAGAGCATCCTACTGAAGAATGAATGGGTCAACCAGGAAATTAAAGAAGAATTAAAAAAATTCATGGAAACCAATGAAAATGAAAACACAACTGTTCAAAATCTTTGGGATGCAGCAAAGACAGTCCTAAGAGGAAAGTATACAGCAATACAAGCCTTTCTCAAGAAACAAAAAGGTCTCAAACACACAAGCTAACCCTACACCTAAAGGAGCTAGAGAAAAAACAGGAAATAAAGCCTAAGCCCAGCAGGAGAAGAGAAATAATAAAGACCAGAGCAGAAATCAATGAAATAGAAACCAAAAGAACAGTAGAACCGATCAACGAAACTAGGAGCTGGTTCTTTGAAAGAATTAACAAGATTGATAAACCCCTGGCCAGACTTATCAAAAAGAAAAGAGAAAGGACCCAAATCAACAAAATCAGAATGAAAGAGGAGAGATCACAACCAACACCAAAGAAACACAAACAATTATAAGAACATATTATGAGCAACTATATGCTGGCAAATTAGATAACCTGGAAGAAATGGATGCATTCCTAGAGATGTATCAACTACCAAAACTGAACCAGGAAGAAGCAGAAAACCTGAACAGACCTATAACCACTAAGGAAATTGAAGCAGTCATCAAAAATCTCCCAACAAACAAAAGCCCAGGGCCAGATGGCTTCCCAGGGGAATTCTACCAAACATTTCAAGAAGAATTAATACCTATTCTTCTGAAACTGAAACTATTCCAAAAAATAGAAACAGAAGGAAAACTTCCAAACTCATTTTCTGAGGCCACCATTACCTTGATCCCAAAACCAGACAAAGATCCCATCAAAAAGGGGAATTACAGACCAATATCCTTGATGAACATGGATGCAAAAATTCTCACCAAAATACTAGCCAATAGGATCCAACAGTACATTAAAAGGATTATTCACCACGACCAAGTGGGATTTATCCCTGGGCTGCAAGGTTGGTTCAACATCCACAAATCAATCAATGTGATACAATACATTAACAAAAGAAAGAACAAGGATCATATGATCCTCTCAAATAGATGCAGAAAAAGCATTTGACAAAGTACAGCATCCTTTCTTGATCAAAACTCTTCAGAGTATAGGGATAGAGGGTACATACCTCAATATCATAAAAGCCATCTATGAAAAACCTACAGTGAATATCATTCTCAATGGGGAAAAACTGAGAGCTTTCCCCCTAAGGTCAGGAACGCGGCTGGGATGTCCACTATCACCACTGCTATTCAACAGAGTATTAGAAGTCCTAGCCACAGCAATCAGACAACAAAAAGAAATCAAAGGCATCCAAATCGGCAAAGAAGAAGTCAAACTCTCACTGTTTGCAGATGATATGATACTTATGTGGAAAACCCCAAAGACTCCACCCCAAAACTGCTAGAACTCATACAGGAATTCAGTAAAGTGGCAGGATATAAAATCAATGCACAGAAATCAGTGGCATTCCTGTACACCAACAACAAGACAGAAGAAAGAGAAATTAAGGAGTCAATCCCATTTACAACTGCACCCAAAACCATAAGATACCTAGGAATAAATCTAACCAAAGAGGCAAAGGATCTGTACTCAGAAAACTATAAAATACTCATGAAAGAAATTGAGGAAGACACAAAGAAATGGAAAAATGTTCCATGCTCATGGATTGGAAGAACAAATATCGTGAAGCTGTCAATGCTACCGAGAGCAATCTACATATTCAATGCAATCCCCATCAAAATACCATCCACTTTTTTCAAAGAAATGGAACAAATCATTCTAAAATTTGGATGGAACCAGAAAAGACCCTGAATAGCCAGAGGAATGTTGAAAAAGAAAAGCAAAGCTGGCGGCATCACAATTCCAGACTTCCAGCTCTATTACAAAGCTGTCATCATCAAGACAGTATGGTACTGGCACAAAAACAGACACATAGATCAATGGAACAGAATAGAGAGCCCAGAAATGGACCCTCAACTCTATGGTCAACTCATCTTCGACAAAGCAGGAAAGAATGTCCAATGGAAAAAAGACAGTCTCTTCAACAAATGGTGTTGGGAAAATTGGACAGCCACATGCAGAAGAATGAAACTGGACCATTTCCCTACACCACACACAAAAATAGACTCAACATGGTTGAAAGACCTAAATGTGAGAGAGGTATCCATCAAAATCCTAAAGGAGAACACAGGCAGCAACCTCTTCAACCTTCGCCACAGCAACTTCTTCCTAGAAACATCTCCAAAGGCAAGGGAAGCAAGGGCAAAAATGAACTATTGGGACTTCATTAAGATAAAAAGCTTTTGCACAGCAAAGGAAACAGTCAACAAAACGAAAAGACAACTGACAGAATGGGAGAAGATATTTGCAAATGACATATCACATAAAGGGCTAGTATCCAAAATCTATAAAGAACTTCTCAAACTCAACACCCAAAGAACAAAGAATCCAATCAAGAAATGGGCAGAAGACATGAACAGACATTTTTCCAAAGAAGACATCAAAATGGCCAACAGACATATGAAAGAGTGCTCAACATCGCTTGGCATCAGGGAAATCCAAATCAAAACCTCAATGAGATACCACCTCACACCAGTCAGAATGGCTAAAATTAACAAGTCAGGAAACGACAGATGTTGGCGGGGATGCGGAGAAAGGGGAACCCTCCTACACTGTTGGTGGGAATGCAAGCTGGTGCAGCCACTCTGCAAAACAGTATGGATTCCTCAAAAAGTTGAAAATAGAGCTACCCTATGACCCAGCAATTGCACTACTGGGTATTTACCCCAAAGATACAAATGTAGGGATCCGAAGGGGTACATGCACCCCGATGTTTATAGCAGCAATGTCCACAATAGCCAAAGTGTGGAAAGAGCCAAGATGTCCATTGACAGATGAATGGATAAAGAAGATGTGAGATATATATATATATATATATATATATATATATATACACAATGGAATATTATGCAGCCATCAAGAGGAATGAGATCTTGCCATTTGCAACAATGTGTATGGAACTGGAGGGTATTATGCTGAGCGAAATAAGTCAATCAGAGAAAGACATGTATCATATGACCTCACTGATATGAGGAATTCTTAATCTCAGGAAACAAACTGAGGGTTGCTGGTGGGGTGGGAGGGGTGGGGTGGCTGGGTGATAGACACTGGGGAGGGTATGTGCTATGGTGAGTGCTGTGAATTGTGCAAGACTGTTGAATCACAGATCTGTACCTCTGAAACAAATAATGCAATATATGTTAAGAAAAAAACAAAAGAAGATAGCAGGAGGGGAAGAATGAAGGGGGGGAAATCGGAGGGGGAGACGAACCATGAGAGACAATGGACTCTGAAAAACAAACTGAGGGTTCTAGAGGGGAGGGGGGTGGGAGGAAGGGTTAGCCTGGTGATGGGTATTAAAGAGGGCACATTCTGCATGGAGCACTGGGTGTTATGCACAAACAATGAATCATGGAACACTACATCAAAAACTAATGATGTAATGTATGGTGATTAATATAACAATAAAATTTTTTTAAAAAAAGAGATAGCATTTTAGTGTGTTGAAAGTTGTAAGACATACAAAGTTTTGCATATACAAGTCATTTTTTGTCCTTTCAGTCATACTGAAATAGTTTTCCTCTCATGAAGAAGAGAGATAGCGAGAGAGAGCAAGTGCCAGAGCAATATCCATTTCCCCAGCTTCACTTGCAGCCAAAATTAGCAATGTGGCTATTTAGACATAAGAGGAGCCCTGTTTATGGACTTTTGATATATATATTTTTCCACTTAATATAAAGGGAGAAAGCATGAGGCTAACTCTCTTCCCCATATTCTTTCTTCTAACATCTGGGTGTTGAGAAGGACACACTGCTTGGAGTTGTAGATGACAGGTGAGAATGTTTGCACTTAAGGTAACAAAGAAAAATGGGAGGAGCACGACTGACTAATGACATTAACCTGATGAACCTTTCCCAGGACTCCCTAACTCTAATCTTGTTTGTACAGAAAGAACTTGAGAGGTCTTTCTAAATGAGAAATGAATAGCCTCAGTTATTTAAGTCACTTTTGGTCTGAAATTCTCTTACTTACATCACAAAACACATGATTGCTTTAAAAATGGGGAGTCATAAGCCAATTTGAACCAGTGCAACACAAAAAGAGAATTTCTATGGGCTCCTGCATAAATGAATCTATCAAATGCAAACTTTGAAGCATATTTCTTTATGGATATTAAGTTATTGTGGATAGCCTTCTGAAACCTTGAAATAGACAGAGAATGGCTGACAGGAAAGATAAAAAGTGTCTGTGCCCTTGATGACATTACTGAGTTATTTATAAATCTATAGTCTGCACTGAATCTTGGCTTCTATCATGTGAGATAATAAATCTATGTAAGGTATAAGCAAATTTTACTTTGTGTACTGTTGCAGGTAAATTGTATTGATGGTCTTAATTAATGACATTCCTGGATCCATGCTCTCTGTGTTGTAACTTTGCAGAATCTGCCCACTCTGCAAGAATTGCCTTATCCAATAGAAAGTGACAATGATCAGGGTAGAAATTGTAGAGCTTTCCTGAGTTCCTGCCACTGCAGACAAGTTTATCTGTCAGGTGCTCAAAGTGACATCTCTAGACCAACAGCATCATCATCACCTGAAACTTGTTAGAAATACAAATTCTCAGCCCCACCCCAGACCTACTGAATCAGAAAGTGGGGAATAGGTCCCAGAAATCTATGTTTTCACAAGCCCTCCAGGTAATTCTGACACATGTTACAGTCTGAGAACCACTGACCTAAGCCATGAGTAAAAGCTATTAATAATGTCAAATTATTAAGACACTAGCACCTCTTCAGATCATCCTTACCATAAGAAATGGAGCTGAGAGGTCACCATTTTATCTGGTTGAACATCTTAGTCTACTGATATGACACTTGTTCCTAGGATGACATAACTGGATTATAATTTCACACTGGCCAGTTTTTAGCAGTGGCAGTAATGTCCCCAATTGATTCTGAGCTTCCTTTATAACATGGTTCAGAAGAGTGATTTCCTGAACCATCACCACAAGATTGGAACATAGAATAAATATATAGATAGAGAAAACTGAATTTACAAGAACATCAAATTGATGATCTTGCTAACCTCAAAGGGACCCAGGTTTGGTCCTCCATTCTCTGGCTGGGGAGGGGTCAAACATATACTGAATGGTCTTGTCAATTAGACAGTCTCCATGAAAGGCCCGTGTTAACCACCGTAATTAAAATACTATGTCTTACCCTATCAGAATTTTTCTGGTTACCTGTTGACATCCCAGTTTTCCTAAATTCTGGAGGGCTGCAGACAGGTTACTGATATAAGTCTATTGGGGAAATTGTAAGAATTAAAGTCCTAAATGCTATAAAATGGAAGTTATTTCAGTAAAAAAAAAAAAATGAATTATGAGGAAATTCTATTGGTGAATGAGATTCTATCTTTTAATTTATTCTAGATATTATTTTTTTCACTTTTTTTTTAGATTTTATTTATTTATTTGACAGAGAGACAGAGAGTACAAGCAGGGGGAGCAGCAGAGGGAGAGGGATAAGCAGGCTTCCTGCTGAGTAGGGAGCCTGATGCAGGGCTTGATCCCAGGACCTTGGGATTATGACCTTAGCCAAAAGCAGATTCTTAACTGACTGAGCCACCCAGGCGCCCCTAGACACTATTTTATGGAAGAGAACTTAGGGTTCTTTCACTGTAGGAGGCATTAAGGATTGTGTTAGGAAGAGAAAGTATACATAATTGGTAGGTAGTACTTTTACTGAGCAAAACACCTACAATGGGGGCCAAAACAAGTCCCATCTTTCAGCTGTTAGACCTAATGATCCATTGTTTTAGTGTGAAATCACAGTGGGACATAATTTAAAGATGGCTTGAGCAACCTCTTAGTTTTGTTGACAAAACTGGGCAGCAAATTCCAGGTTCTAGACAAGCCTCAAATCACCTCTACCCACACAAATATATACATGATCTCATCGTTTGAAAATGTTGATTATTTCCTAAATTTGTTTGTTGTTGTTGTTGTTGTTTTTAAGATTTTATCTATTTATTTGACAGAGAGAGAGAGCACAAGTAGGCAGAGGGAGAGGGAGAAGCAGGCTCCCCACTGAGCAAGGAGCCCGATGCGGGGCTCAATCCCAGGACCCTGGGATCACAACCCAAGCCGAAAGCAGCTGCTTAACTGACTGAGCCACCCAGGTGCCCTGTTATTTCCTAAATTTGAAAATAAAACTGAAAAAACTGTTGGTTTATCTGTAGTCCAGAAACAGGCAGATGCCTTTCACCTAAAGGGCTTCCACTGCAAGTCACTGGCCTAACAAGTCTGGAATATTGAGATTTCTTGCATTGATAGATGATTCCAAGACTATAAGTGGGGACAATGAGAAAGGTCTTGCAGTAACCCTAGTATTATTATAACAAAGACTAAGCTAAGGTTCCACTTCTGAGCTTCAGTTCCCTCGTTTATAAAAAGAGAATTTTTTTAAAAGAGAATTTTAATAATACTATCATTAACAATATTAAATGAACTTAAAAATGCAAAACACTTAAAATATTGCCTGATCCATAAGAAACACTTGATAGAAATTTAGCTATTATTAGTGTTAGTATATTGTTGACATTATTATCATTATCATTGACACTGGTGTTATGTTAGTAAAAGTATAATGGATAATTATGAAAAGTATTAGGGAAAAAAAAAAAATCAAAAGGACTGTGTGTCTGAGGTGGCTCTGTTATTTCCAGCATGGCTGAGCTTTCATTAGCCGTCTGATGCAGTGAGCAACTGAACCCAATCCCACTGGGCAACTCTTAGAGTCAGCATAAAACTTGACTCACAGTTATCCCAAACAAAAGGAGATGGACTACATTATTGATCGTTACGTCCTTCCTTTATTTGGTGTGTGTTGTTCCCGGAGTTTTTCCCTCTTGGAATTTCCAGCTTACCTTGCATGTGAGCTGCTCAAGGTCCCGTGTCCAGGAACATCCCTTAGACAAAGAGTCTTAGGACCTTGTGATGGGAAGCTGTTAGCAGATCACATTTTCCAAAGATGGTGCAGCAGTATCCCCAACTCTCATTCCCTTATGCATTATGAACACAGAATGTGTTTGTAGCTGGAAAGGGGTCTACATTAGCTCAGGCTACCGGGTTCCTGAATTGCAGCCACAATAATTTGGAAGGTAATTAAACACAGTCTATTCTTCTTTGATCTGTTGCACCCACTCTAGAGTTCTGAAAAAAAAGTTCTTCCCCATGTAAAAATACGAAATTAAGAACAAACCACTCTCCGAAAAATAAATAAAATCATTGTCTCACTTGATTTCAAATCCAGAAAATAGATTATCAATATAGGACATACTTAAGAATTTCACAGCTAGGGCGCCTGGGTGGCTCAGTTGGTTAGGCGACTGCCTTCAGCTCAGGTCATGATCCTGGAGTCCCGGGATCGAGTTCCGCATTGGGCTCCCTGCTCGGCAGGGAGTCTGCTTCTCCCTCTGACCCTCCCCCCTCTCATGTGCTCTCTCTCATTCTCTCTCTCTCAAATAAATAAATAAAATCTTTAAAAAAAAAAAAAAAAAGAATTTCACAGCTAGACCAGCAGATGACTATGTCTCAAGAATATCTTAGTTTGCTTAAGAAGACAAGATTATAGTTTCTTGTTACATGCTCTAGGGATTAGCAATTCTCTGATTAAGATTCAGTAGAGTCCCTTGAATAAAGCAGCCACACAAATGTGAAGGTGCATGGGCTACCCTTCCATGTTCCAATGGAAGAATCATAGAATTTCTGCAAAACAGCTAACCTAGATTCACAATTATGAAGAAAGCATTCAAGTTAGAAGGGAGGGGGATAGAGCACAGAGGATTTTGGGGGCGGTGAAACCACTCTGCATGATACTATAATGGTAGACGCATGTTGTTATACATTCGCCAACTACCTCTTCCCTCCTAAAAAAAGAAAGTCTCCAAGGCTTACATCCTAATGAGACTAAGAGTGTGCGTAGGTGTGTGATGTGCATGTGGGTGGGGGTTGGGAGTGAAATGTAAGTCTATATGTCCAGGAGGCAAAGACAGTGAGGTGAAAGTTTCTATAAGCCGAAGGACCCAGAGCCAGAGCACTCACATGCCAGACAGGCTGGAAATGCCAGGGATGAAAAACCCTGGGAACAGTCTTCACCCAATCACGGAAATGCTTTTATCAGCATTATTTCTTATTTAGAAATGCTTTTACTTCCAGCAGAGGATATATTAATTTTAAGACAAGCAGACAGAAATGATCAAGTCTCTAGTTTTAAAGGAGGGAAAAAAAAATATTCCATCTTGAACAGAGTAAAATGCAAATAGTACTCCCAACCCAGAAAATAAGTAAACCAGATAGTTTACAGAGAGGACCAGGAAGAGACAGTCTAAAATAAAATAAGGATCTATGAAATATCCATGTTGGGAGAAGCCAGTCCAGATAACTCAGACTTAAGATCTTACATGTGTTTCCTCAACAAGCCCAGGCAATGAGGGGGATGCAATGCAAAGCAGATTTCTATGAATTATTGAGCAGTTGGGAACTGTGACTTAACACTAATGTTCCAGAACTCAGCTTTAATTGACTTTGAATTTTGTATGTTTTCAAAAAATAGTATCATTAATATTCTTTATATTTTAAAATTAAACAGCAAGCCATATTAATTATAGAAAAATTAGAAAAAAGATAAAAAGTAGATATAAAATCTCCCATAATCCCACCACCCAGATATGACCACTGGTAGTATTTTGATACATACCTTCCTTAGGAGTCTCTACTTCTATATGTATATATGTATTTTAATGGAATTCTATGAATGTAATATTTTGTAAATTGTTCACTGCTTCAGCAGTACAGATGCAAGATTTAAAAAAACAACTTTTGCTGCTCTTGAACTCAAAATCAGAATATTGGCTTGAATTAAAGGAACTTAGGAGAAAATACAGAGTGCAAGTTCATGTGTTTTATTTACGTACCGTCTTTGTCACCATCTTATTAGAAAGTATAAAATTTTATTTGGCAAAAAATTAATTGTATTAGATGCCTATATTCTTCCTGTATTTCTTGCTTTTTGTTTTTCTCTGAGAACTAGGTCCAGAGCATACTTTTGGTTCTCCACGATCCTTTCCATCCGTTCTTTGCTCTTGTTCTCAGTTTTTCTCAACATTTTCTTGCTCAAAATTCCAGTTCTCTAGCTAGAGGCTTGGACTGCAGACACAGAAGGTGCCGTTGTCTGGCCGCTTCAACTGGTGTTACCATGAAGACTTGTTTTCCATTGTGTGCTCCCCTCCGGGTGCCATATCCAGCCTGGCCATTGTGCCAGGTGCAATGCCAATGTTCGCTGATGTGGAAGATGTTTCATCCGGAGGCAATCAGCTCCGCCGAGAAAAGGGAGAAAGAAAAACATGTGTGGTTTTCACTGCCTTCACCTTGGCAGAAAAAAATGGATGTAAAACTGGGGCTGGGGTACAGCCTTCAGAGTTCTGGAAGATCAGCAAAGCCAGCCTGAGCCAAGTAAGAACACATGGTAGTTGTGTGTGGCAGTGACACCTCAAGAAAAATCACTTTGAGTCGTGTGCCTGATCATTTAACTGCTATGGGCATGCGCCCAGCTTTCTCCCCAAGTCAAATGTAAATGGTTTAAGGAAGCTGGTCTTTTTTTCCCTCCACTTTTACCATACTAAGTGTCTGACAACCATTTTACTATGTTTACAAATTATGAAAATTCTGGGCAGCTAATTATGAAAATACTGAGAAGTCGTATGAGAACGAACTCTTGGAGCAACTAAGGCAGAGAACAGACTGTAAAGTCCTTGAAAAATGAGCTGCTTGCTCTCCACTTCTGCCAGCAAATTTTGGTATTCCAGAATATTGCTATGCTAATCTGTAACCAAAAAGAAAGAAATCAATAAAAATCTCAGAGAAGGGGCACATGGGTGGCTCAGTTGTTAAGAGTCTGCCTTCGCCTCGGGTCGTGGTCCGAGGGTCCTGGGTTAGAGCCCCGCATCGGGCTCCCTGCTCGGCGGGAAGCCTGCTTCTCCCTCTCCCACTCCCCCTGCTTGTGTTCCCTCTCTTGCTGTGTCTCTCTCTGTCAAATAAATAAATAAAATCTTTAAAAAAAAAAAAATCTCAGAGAAGAGTAAGGGAAGAGGCAGGCCTTCAATACTTAACAGATGAATAAGAGCAGATTACTTTCTAAGATCCATATACATTTCTCTTCCAATGGATCAGAAGCCAAAGAATCCAGTGAAAAATATGAAAAACAAGTTTTATAACCTAAATGAGAAGTGATAAATTGTAAGTTCTATGTAAAAAGGGACAGTCTTTCTTCAAGTTTGACCTTGCTGTTTTCACACCATCTGGAAAGAAAATCTAGTTGTCTTCCCCCATTTGTTTTATGTTGAATAAAATTAATGCATGTGCAGTAATAACAGAAAGAATATAAGTACATTCTAGACTGATTATAAAGTTGGTTAGATTTCATGACGTATCATAATAACTTAACAAATGTTGTTTTCCACAATGCCCTTCTTTCTTGCAGATTTCCCTAGCTAATTTTTTATGTTAAACAAATCTATACAACATAGAGTTATTGTCACTCTCCCTGTGTAGAAAAGATGAGTCATGGCAGTCAGGCCAGGTTATAGATGGTAAAGTAATTTTAGAACATAGCTATTTCATTATCCAGTCCTATAATCTTTCTATCAGAAATTGAAGTCTTCTGTGTTTAGATAATAATACATTATAATCTTTTTTTTTTTAAGATTTTTTATTTATTTATTTGACAGAGAAAGAGACAGCGAGAGAGGGAACACGAGCAGGGGGAGTGGGAGAGGGAGAAGCAGGCCTCCCGTGGAGCAGGGAGCCCGATGCGGAGCTCGATCCCAGGACCCTGGGATCATGACCTGAGCCGAAGGCAGACGCTTAACGACTGAGCCACCCAGGTGCCCCTAGATAATAATACATTATAATGTTCAGTTTATATTCCATACTACAACATTACAGACTGTTATGTGATAAGACAATCATTAATGCCATACACTGCATTAAAATCTTAAGTGAATTTGGGGTAGTATTATAAGAAGTCCCTGAGTTATATTATGCAGAGTTAGAGTATCATGTGTATCTGACATAAAATGCATCTTAAATGCAGAATCTTGTAATAGTTATTAAGATTTTCTACAATAATTCCTGCCACTTTCTCATTCTTCCTGACCCTCAGTTTATAAATGATAAATAAATAAGGATTTTATTAATAAAATGTAAAAAAAAAGAAACAGGCGAGGTCCTGAGTTCCTCTTTCAATATTATAAGCCAAGAAATTTATAAAGTTTTCCCTGACTTTCCATTGGCAGAAAGCTTTATAAAAGCTGTGATTTATATAAAGCATGGAAAGGCAAGGAACACACACATTAATATGTGTGAAAGAGTAAAAAGAAAATAGGAAAAGCTATGAAATGAACTCTACATACACCTATTACTTCACGGAAATGCAGAGCTACATAAATAATTTACACCCTATAGTCTCCAGTTACCTTTCAATGGGGGCATCTGCATTGATATGGATACGAGTAACTTGAGTACTTTTTAAACTGGAACATCACCTAGAGAAAACATAGTAAATATACTAAATATATTTTATTTATTTATTTATTTATTTTTAAGATTTTATTTATTTGACAGAGACAGACACAGTGAGAGAGGGAACACAAGCCGGGGAAGTGGGAGAGGGAGAAGCAGGCCTCCGCGGAGCAGGGAGCCCGATGCGGGGCTCGATCCCAGGACCCTGGGAACATATAAAATATATTTAAATATATTTTAAAAATACTAAACATAATAAACAACAGAAAACATAATAAAGTTAAATTAAATTAAAACAACAAAAAAAGAAAATGCCATGATGAAGATCAGTTACATTTAAGTCTGTCATAGTGTCCTGTTATAAACTCTAGCAACTTCTGAAGGAGAAAATGTGTTTGGTGAGACATTGCTCATCCTCAGTGAAGTCATGCTACTTACTAGTATTAATTCTTCTTGAAGGTTAAAAGTCATTCCTTTTACCCCAAGTGCTTGAATTTTCCCTTTGAATGCAAGTAGTTATATAGCTTGAAGAATCCACACTGAACATTCGAATGTGCACCCATTTTCCATCTTCAGGCATCTTTGCCACTCTCCCCGGTTTTTTTATAAATTCCAGTTCATCAATTTGTTATTTGCCAGTGCTGTCAGGATACGTCAGGATGTAAATCAACTGAACCTTGAAGTTTGAATTCATTCAAACCAGCCGGGAACATATCTTAAATAATTTGCCAGTCTTCAGTATCCTGTCCTCCTTAGCAAATTCTGCCTGCCCACTTTCATACCAAAGCTCACCCCTCTGGACTGTAAATACAGAAATCAAAGGACACTTAAGAGGACTGAGACTGAATTTGGTGTATGGCCACAAATACAGCTGTCATGTCAGAAGTTTTTATTTTAACAAACAATTAATTTGGAAATTAGAGTAAAAAGAGTCACAGCAAGAGGAATAAAAAATGTACTACTCTGCCTTGATGCAGACATTTCTCACTGTGTTGTCAGGAGGTGGGATATCATCCCCTGATGACTGTTTCAATTACTAATGAGTTACATGATTTTGATTTTGATAGACAGTATTCAAGTATTAAAACATAATAACCATCTTCCTCCTTCAGGCTAGACATGCTAAGTTAAGCAAAGTTGGTGTGTGTTCAATTCCAAAAGAGTGCAAGATGAAACAGTCTGGTCAAGTTAGAAAAAAAAAAGAAAAAGCCCCAAACAGAAGAGCCATTTCTTCATTAAAACTGGGAAACTGGGAAGCACTTGATAGGCTGAGACAAGATTCTCTCTTCCTCGCTCTCTTTTTCCTCTCTTTCTGCTCCCTCCTTCCGTTCCTCCCTCCCTCTCTCTTTCACTGAAAAGGAAGCATTCAATGGAATGAGGCAGCTAGCTGCCTCTTCTAAAATTGCCATAATTCAGTTGCTTTACATTCTTTCTGCTAAGGTATAATTTAAAAATCAACACTGCACATCTACTCACATGGGAACTTCTTGAAAATTTGGGAACTGACCAAGAACACCTTGTATCCTATCATCTGCTATCCAGAAGCACTGGAAAGGTACTTGCTACCAACAACCCTTTCAGCAGGCTCAGCTTTACAAGGGAGAAAGGATGCTAACGATATGGAAACCATCTGGAAAACAACATACCTGTCACTCTATGGGGATAGAGTTAAACCCTGAGACTTCAAACAGGGTTTCTTTCTTTGGCTTACCACCATACCAAATCCTGATGGTTTGGAATTAGATCGATAGTGCCTTTCAATACATCACATTTTATTTGCAGTTTCTCAGTATTAAAATATATGCATTTTCATCATGATTTGGAAACAAAAGCCTTACTAGCCAAAGCTCCATGAGTGTATAAGCTGTGCTAACATGTAGCTGATGTACCATTAGTATGTTGCTTGGGATTCAGTGAACGTTTTCTATATAGGGCAACTTAATAGATATTTTAGGCTTTACAGACCATATGGTACTGTTGATGCTATTCAACTCTGCATTTGTAGTGTAAAACTCTAACCTCTGGTCTAGAACATTGTCTGGTATCATCTAGTAAGTGTTCAACAAAACTCTGATTAGGATGAAACCAATGCCAGTTAGTATTTCAGTGGGCTTAGAATAGCCTGACATGCATTCATTCTCACCAAGCTCTGTTAGGGCAGGTTAGTAGTAACAAGCTACTATCTAGAGTAGATAAATGATTGTTTTAAAGTTGTCTGTACTCAATACCCATAGGTCTTAACACTATAGCATCTTTTAAAAATGTGGTAGTTTCTGGATGAGGCAGTACAGAGCTACATACAATCAAAACCTGGAATACCAGTGAAAAGTACTAGAAATAGTTATTGGTTGTCCTCTACCATTGGTCTCCATAGACATCTCTTCCTTTTATCCTCCTCCCCACTTTGTTCTCTGCTGTTCTCATCTTCCTTTGTCATTTCTTTTCCTCATTTTCCCCTATTACCTTTTCTTCCAACGGCATTGCCTCTATGTAAAATCCTCCTATAAAAGTGTTTCCTTGGGGTTGATCTTCCACAATCTTGTTCTTCTTGTCTTGTCTCCAGCTCCTTTACAAATACCAGCTACTGTACCTATCTCCAGTCTGCCTTCCCCTTACAACACTGAATAAAATAGCAAATAGTCTCAACCCTCCTTTACACCACCCCCAAATGCCTCTCCTATTCCTCATTCTCTCCTGTCTTTAAAATGTGTATCCCCAGGGCACCTGGGTGTCTCAGTCAGTTAAGTGTCTGCCTTCCGCTCAGGTCCTGATCTCAGGGTCCTGGGACTGAGCCCACATCAGGCTGCCTGCTCAGCAGGAAGCCTGCTTCTCCATCTCCCTCTGCCCCTCCCCCTGCTTGTGCTCCCTCCCATGCTCTCTCTCTCTCAAATAAATAAATAAAATCTTAAAAAAAAAATGTATATCCCAGGGGCACCTGTGTGGCAGTCGGTTAAGCATCTGACTCTTGGTTTGGGCTGAGGTCGCGATCTCAGGGTCCTGAGATGGAGCCCCACATCAGGCTCCACACTCAGACTCTATGCCCCTTCCCCTGTCTCTCTCTCTCCAATAAATAAATCTTTAAAAAAAATTACTAATACCTCCCCATCCTTTAAAGTGCGAATTATATTTCTTTAAGATAAATCCCCAAAAGCAGGATTATAAGGTCAAAGAACCAGAATATCTTCATTCCATCACAAATTTACACTTTGCTTACATTCATTATCCTGCTTCCTAAGCTTAGAATAGCACCCTCTGGGCGCCTGAGTGGCTCAGTCGGTTAAGCGTCTGCCTTCGGCTCAGGTCATGATCCCGGGGTCCTGGGACAGAGCCCCGCATCGGGCTCCCTGCTCAGCGGGAAGCCTGCTTCTCCCTCTCCCACTCCCCCTGCTTGTGTTCCCTCTCTCGCTGTGTCTCTCTCTGTCAAATAAATAAATAAAATCTTTAAAAAATAAATAAATAAATAAAAATAGAATAGCACCCTCAAACACTCATACACACTCAGACATCTTTCTCCTCCCTCCCTCCCCTCCCCCCTCTCCCCCTTTCCCTATATCCCTCTCCCTCTCTCCATTTCTCCTCCTCTCCCTCCCTCCCTCCGTCTTTCTCTCTCTCTCTTTCTCACTCTCTCTCCAATAATATCACCTTCTCCTTCGTGACCCTGTTCTTATGCCTCTTTTTTCCACATAGCTTACTATGGATTCCTAAGCAGAATGAATTATGCCTTGAGCAAATTACTAAGTCTCTCATAGTCTCCATTAAACTGTAAAATAAGGATAAAATTAATAAGTATATTGTAGAGTTAAGTTAAATATCAATCACTTGAGATGATGTCTGGAAAATAGTAACTATGTATTAGATACCAGGTATCTTCATAATTATATCACTCTTTCCAAGTACACTGAACTCCTTAGAAGCAATCAGCACCAGAGCTCATGCCTGTGTCCTTCTCACTCAATCTGCCACACCATAAGTGAGAGCAACTGTTATGCTCACCACTGTCCAGGTTCTCTTATTTCCTGGCATACTCCTAGGCAGGGATGTGCTGAAGCAGGCCCACACTGGCTCATGAAGGCTGACTGGGCACATCTCTTCCTAACTCTATCCACATCAGTAGCTTGAAATAGGCCATGATGGGAGTCATCTACACCATGGAAAATGGTAAATGCTATGAATCAGGGCATTTTTTATTTATGTTTTCTTCCTGAAGAGCCAGTTGTTAAATTTTACGAGCATATCCATGCTTCTAGGCTATATTCCACTCCTTTTCTTATATTTTCTTATATTCCATTGGTTCTGTATGAACACTGCCCAACAATAGAATGTGAGTAGAAGTGGCAGGTGCCAGCTTCTGGAAATACCACCTAGGAACAAGTATGCCTTTGCCATTTCAATCACTCCCTTTCCAGCTCAACAGCTGCAGAGGATCCATTTGTTTTCTAAAAAATACTGGAGCTTACTAGATGAAGGATCCTGGATCCCTGGATTACTTTGTGGAACAGAGAATCTCTTCAGACCCTCATGGAGTGGTGATGTTACTGAGAAATAAGCTAACTGAGATATCAGGGTGGTGATTACACCAATTAATCTACCACAGTACTGTAAGTATCCCATAACATTCAGACAAGCAAGTATCCATAGGTCAAATGAGCACTGGTTAGTCCGCAGATGTGACCAGCCTAAGAATCTTTAGCTAACTAGGTGTTATTTGGCTAGCATGGAAAAGTGATAGGGCAATATTATCTAAATATATGCATTCTTTGACATTGTTCAACAAACTGACCATCCCTGATGTCAGCTAGGAGGCTTGAATCAATTAGCAACTATAACTGAAACAGCATGCAATTAATTCTATAATTTCAAGTGGTTCAGTTTAATGACACTAAAATTGCATCATGAAATGTAGTCATTATGAGGGATTAAAAATATAAAGGAGATAGGAATGAATAAAGTCTCAAGTTTTAACCACATCTGAGTAGCATCTGACACTCTAAAAGCAAATCAAGGGCTCTAAACTTAGCTCTAAAAAACTGCTCATGTCGTATCACTAAATTTATGAATGTCAACAAATAAATAAATACACACAGACAGGTCTATGCTATAAATTTAGCATAAAATATCTCCTGACTGGAGGAAATCTTCAAAAACAATTAAAAGGATGAATTAGTACCACCAAAATGGAAATAAGCTTTCTCTCTCGGAGGCTCTTAAGAGTACTGCTTATACGATTAGCTCTACCTAGCAGGTCACCCACTGACTTCAAAGAAGTGGAGGGACTCAAGACAAATGAAACTATTTCCTGGTCTAGAACGCTAGGTGCGCTCACACTGATTTTCTGTTAGTGGTGTTTTTTTAAACAAGAAGTTAAAAATGCTGAGTAATTATGCAAGGGACAGATATCTGAAAAGATTTCATTCTAGTAAGTCATTAGCTTTCATGTTTTAAGACATTGCAGGAAAAAAAAAAAAATTGGATAAAGGGAGGGTAAGTATCAGTGGTTACATCCACATGTCCTCCTGGTGATGAGAGCGTTTACAGTGAAGCCAGCTAGGCCTACAGGGAAAATAAGTTCATTTGAAACACGGCACAAAACTGAGCTCCAGAAATCAATTCGTAACTCCCTAGTAATTCAAAGACTGAAGGCTGCCTGTGTGTAGAGGAGGATGTGATGACTCTACCTTCTGAAGCTGCTGATACTCTCTTCTAAAACCCATGAGATAGCTCTTCTTTTGGGAAATTTCTGGAAATAGAATGCTATGTTATGAGCAGAGAGGATACATGGCTACTATTCCTGAGCATGTGGAAGAAGTATATTCTATATAGTGCATGAAATATCAGTTTGGCCAGCACCATCTAAAGCTAAATTGATCCATATGATTGGAATTTTGCCCAGACCCTTTAACCAAAGAGGGGGGAAAAAGACATCATTTTGAAATTAGCATTATCAATATGGTAATACATTTTGAATGTTAGTTGGGCCTGACATAGGAAGTGATGTAATAAGAGAGTGCTTACTGCTCCTGCCCCTTGAACAGAAAATATTTTCCTTGAGGAATAGAATACTTGAAAACTGCAGATTGCATTTTAATATTAACCAGATTTCTACATTAAGCATGATTTCCGAGAACAATTTGATTTTTCTTTTTTTCTCTTTACCCCCACTGCGCCCCTCAAGCAAGTGATCAGAACTGTGTTCACCCACGGGCAGCTCCTGGAATGGACCCAGGGCTGCCTGCAATTTAAATGTCAAGCTTTGTGCTGTTGAGCCCTGAGAATCTCACTCAGAAACATGAGTCACTCATTGCCGCCCTGTCTATCGGTATTGTGTCTTAATGTGTTCAGATTGCTACAAATTCTCTCGTGGTTTCTCTGATTGTCTCCAAGTGTGAAATTTCAAAGCTTGTTTCTTCTTCACTATGTTTAAGACAAGTACGTGTAATCACCTTCTAGAACAAGCAAAGAGCAACAAGAAAATTACCAAACCTGTTTTAAATTTTGAAAGGAGCAGAATGGTTTTTTTTGTTGTTGTTTTTCTTAAGCCCCTAGAACTGGTTTCTGCAACTAACTACAGAGTCAAAAAAAAAACGTTTTTTGTTTTTTTTTTTTTTAAACTGGCTAAACATATCTATCCCCAGTGGACACATACACAAGAATTCTAAGCTACCAAAAATGGCCTCTCTCAGGGCAGATTTGACAGCAGTGACAACCCCTGATTGGTTAATGGAAGCACTTCAGGATTTATCAGTTTTGATTGCTATCATCTTTGGCAGGCAGTAAAATAGTGAAATAAAGACAATTTAACCACAGTTGTGCAAGGACAGGGAAGGGTGTGGAAGACTACTACAAGTAATGCGCTGTCATTCTGGATTTGTTGAAAGCAGATGGCTGTGAAATGGGGGCCACAAACGAGGATGAATAAGGAGAATAGGAATACAGAGATGTAAGATAATAAGCCAGACCCATGAGTGTTTTGGTGCATGCAAGGACATACATGAGGATAATTACAGCCTTATAAGAGAATTAGGGATAAATGCTTATAAAAAAAAGGGGTTTTATTTATCACTTTACATAGCTAAATAAGAATTTCTACTAAAATGGGTGAAGTAAAAAATTAGGAAAACAAAAGCAACCCTGAAGTCTCTCTGAAGATCTAGGAATAGTAACCTCCACCAAGAAAAACAGGTGGTGTGATGGTCATGGGAACCCATAAGGCAAAACTGTCAGCAGTCACTGGCTTTTGGATGTGTTCTACAACAAAGCTACAACTTAGGGGAGAAGTAATCATTGGTAGTTGGTGGCATCTGTCTGAAAAGGCCACTATCTTCTCTCAGCAGTAGGATTTCACTTTTCTAGCAAAGAAAAGAGTTTTGTTCAAGATTTCCAGCCTTCATACATTAGAGACTCCTGAGGAAAAAAACAAAAAACAAAAAAAAGCACTGTTTTTTAATTCTTTATTTTGACTCAGCACAAATGCTTCAGAGCTGCATATTCTCTTTTTCCATATTCATCCTAAATTTAGCTCTCCCTAGGGAGAAAGAAATCTAACATTTGTAGAAAACCTACTATGGGCTGTGCATTTTATATGTTAAATTTCATGATATTTTACATAGATACGGTGAAATACGTATCATCTCAATTCCAAAAATAAGAAAAGAGGCATAGGGGCACCTGGGTGGCTCATTCGTTAAGCGTCTGCCTTCGGCTCAGGTCATGATCCCAGGGTCCTGGGATCAAGTTCCACATCGGGCTCCCTGCTCCGCAGGAAGCCTGCTTCTCCCTCTACCACTCACCCTGCTTGTGTTCCTGCTCTCACTATGTCTCTCTCTGTCAAATAAATAAATAAAATCTTTAAAAAAAAAAAAAAAAAGAAAAGAGGCATAGACAAGTCAAGTATCTCTTCCAAGATCAGAAAGCACAAAATAGGGGCTCCTGGGTGGCTCAGTCGTTAAGCATCTGCATTCAGCTCAGATCATGATCTCAGGGTCCTGGGATCAAGTCCCGCATCAGGCTCCCTGCTCAGTGGGGAGCCTGCTTCTCCTCTCCCTCTGCTGCTCCCCCTGCTTGTGCTTACTCTCTGTCAAATAAATAAAAATCTTTAAAAAAAAAAAAGGCACAAAATATGTATGAGGTAAGCCACATTAGCACTTTGAATTCCAGGTTGCTTGAAACAAAGATTAGTGCCCTTTACATTATATATACTACCCAGCTTGATCTCACAGTTTGACCTGATACCTGATTATCAGTATCTAGCAGTGGGCATCTATGGTTTACACTATCAGCCCCTCTCATTATTCTAACACAATATCCAAAATGACCCTTTGCCTTGATATCTATTCCTTATTCTAACGCACTGCTGTGCCAGTGAGCACTGCAGTGTCCGTGCCTACGGTCAAAGCCCTCACTTAATCCCCTGCTCCAGGTGACTGCTTGGACGTAACACATCTTTCTAAAACCATCAACCTTCCCTTTACACTTGTGATGAGTGCCTCTCACCTGACTCTTCCATGGATTGTTGTATTCCATACACTGTCCCCTACATAAACACCCCCAATTAGGAAGACTATTTTAATTCTAGAAGCAACTGGTACCTGTAGATGATACTCTATCAGAACCTCTATCAGAATTTCAGATAGAAGTTTAGTGGTTTAATCTTCAACTATCAAAACACCTGAGGTAAAAACTGACATAAGTAAAAGGAAAAAAGACAAGTACACAATTATAAATATTTCAATGCTCCTATTGTGACACTTGGTAGAATATATAGATAGAAATTCAGTTGGTTGACCTATCAGCCAATTTAGTTTATATCTACAGAAAAATACATGCTAAATTCACAAACTCTTTACAAGTGTACATGAACTGTTCACTAAGATAAACCATATATTTGGCTCTAAAGTCTCAATAAATTAACAAGAACTGAAATCAAACAAAACATGTTCTCTGACTACAATGGAATTAAATTAGGAAACAAGCAAAAAAAAAAAGAAATATTTCCATAATATATCCAAATACTTGGAAATTAGAGAACATATTTCTAAATAATTTGTGAAGAAAAAGATTAGGTAAATATTTCTAATTAAATAAATATGAAAACACAACATATTAAAATCTGTAAGATATAGCTGCAGAAGCATAGAATGAAATACATAGTTTTAAGTGCTTGTATTAGAAAAGAAGAAAAGTCTAAATATTTACCTTAAGAACTGAGGAGGAGGGAGGAGGAGAAAGTGGAGAAGAAAGAGAATGAGGAGGAGAAAGGTGCAAGAGAAGGAGGAAGAGAGCAAATTAAAAGCACAAGTAAAAGAAAAGAAACAATGAAGCTGATAGAAGAAAACAATAAAATAGAAAACAGAAATAACTTTAAAAAATGAAACCATAACTAGTTATTTTTTTAAAGAATAAAATTGAGAAACCTCTTCCTAGACTAATCACTAAAAATTACCAAAATCAAGAATAAAAGAGGACATCATTATATAGCTTGAAAATTAAAGGATAATAACGGAATATTATGAATAGTTACATTTTTTAAAATTTTATTTTATTATATTATGTTAATCATCATACATTACATCATTAGTTTTTGATGTAGTGTTCCATGATTCATTGTTTGCATATAACACCCAGTGCTCCATTCAATATGCGCCCTCTTTAATACCCATCACGAGGCTAACCCATCCCCCAACCCCTCCCTTCCCTCTAGAACCCTCAGTTTGTTTCTCAGAGTCCATCGTCTCTCATGGTTCGTCTCCCCCTCCGATTCCCCCCCTTCATTTTTCCCTTCCTACTATCTCTTTTTTTTTTTTTTAACATATAATGTATTATTTGTTTCAGAAGTACAGGTCTATGATTCAACAGTCTTATACAATTCACAGCACTCACCATAACACATACCCCTCCCCAATGTCTATCACCTAGCCACCCCATCCCTCCCACCCCCCACCACTCCAGCAACCCTCAGTTTGTTTCTTGAGATTAAGAATTCTCATATCAGTGAGATCATATGATACATGTCTTTCTCTGACTGACTTATTTCACTTAGCATAATACCCTCTAGTTCCATCCATTAACAATTTTGAAAACTCAGATGTAATATACAACTACTTTGAAAAACAGATTTGCCAAAACTGACAGAAGAAACAGACCATCTAAATTGCCCCCTATCTATTAAGTGAACTAAATTTGCAATTAAATATCTTCCCCAAAAGAAATTTCCTGACCCATATAACTTTACTGATGACCTCTATCAAAGGTTTAAGAAATAAAATTAATTCCATGGAAATATTTCAGCAGTAAAGTAAACAGCATTTTCAATGCATTATGTAAGGCAGGTATTGGATTGCTAACCATAAATCATAAAATCAATACTCTTCACAAACACAGAAGCAAAAGTTCCAAAGAAAATTTCAACAAGTCGAATTCCATCAAGTGCATCATCATCAAATGGGTTTTAGTCTAACAATGTAAAACTGGTTTAACTTTTAAAAATCATTATGAAATTCATAACGTTAACAGAATAAAAAAGAAAAAAAAACATATGGCCATCTCAGTAGATGCACAAAGTAAGTTTGACAAAATTAAATACCATTCATGATAAACATTCTCAGTAAATTAGGAATAAATGAAAATTTCCTCAACTTTATAAACACATCTACAAAAAATGTGCAGCTAATATCAAACTTAATAGTGAAAGACTGCAAAATTTCTAGCTAAAATGAAAAACAATGCAAAGGTATCATAACCACTTCTATTCAACATTGTATTGGCATTCCTGGCCAATGCAATAAGACAAGGGGAAAAAAAAGCACACAGATTAGAAAGGAAGAAGTAGCACTATATTCTTTAATGGTATGATCATTTATATAGAACTTCCAAAGAAAAGCTATAGCAAAACTATGAGAGCTTGATAAGTGAATTTACCAGGGTCAAAATGTATAAGGTTAATATAATGGATTTCTACACAATTTCAAAGATCCATTGAATAATAAACTTTTAAAAAAAACGGGATGTTTTATACAGCTATTTTTCACATATTTCAAAGGGTCAAAAAGTGAGATACAGAAAAATTTATTTGGGGAAGAATCAAGAGATCTAGATGAATACAGATTAGGAGAGACACATTATTAAAGAAGTCATTTCAGCCTGTACCACTTGAAAATCCACCAATATATATATTATACTCTCATAGAGAAGTTGAAAATGAACTATAATGACAGGCCCATGTTACTACCAATTAAAAAAGGTAATATCATTTTCAGATTATTGAAATTGAATTCTAGCATGTGAGACATTAGCTGACAATCAGAGAGAGATGCCATATATATTAAGAAGTTCTGGAGAAAAGAATAATAATATGAGCCCTGAATCAGTTATGCTAAGGGATCTAACATCATTTCGGCACCTATAATTTGTCATTATTATTAAGCCATGAAATGAAAAGGTGAGCCAAATGGTATGTGCTTTCCAGTGGTAAGTTTATGTTGGAATGAGATACTGGGCCACCAGAGCCGCTAAAACATTTTTTAATGAATTCATAAAGAAAATCCAGACACTTAAAAATAACAAGGCCTACAACAGTGCATTTCAACAGAGTTTGCTAAAGGGGAATCAATATTTTTCCTCAAGACTTCTTTCCTTCGATTCTCTCTCTTGCAAATACAGACATTGGAAAGTGAAGAGATTATTAGTTTCATCTTAAACATTAATGAGTCAATGGCATATGTTTCAAATTTAAATCTTAGATTTGTGACAATGCTTCATTTCCAACAGACAACTTTACCTCATATGCTCCAAGGAATGTAGCAGCAAGAATTACTTTTCATATGTTCTCTAAGTAAACAGAAGGACAAACATTTACAGAAACTGTATCACCAAAATAAAAAGTATCGCAGCTCTGAATAAATTACTAAAATGATATACAACTATTATAACTCCAAAGTTTTATTTTCCATTAAACTTCATGTAACAATGGTTATTCTTCTGAGAAATGCTAGGTAATGCAACAACCACTATCATTACTACTACTAATACTCCCAATAGTCAATATTTTACTTTTGTTAAATATTTGCTATTTACCGCATGCTATGATACAATATACCTAATCTCCATAACAACTTCATGAAGAATGTATTATTATTCCCCATTTGGGTGGTAAAGTAATCAAAGTATAGAGTTTGAATTGTGCCAAGTTCATTTAGTTAGTAAATGGTATGACCGAGTTTCATAAACAAGTTTGTCAGGGTTGAGATTTGCAAATAAGTATGTCATACTCTGAAAACTAAGCTTTTAAACACTATTATATTCTGTATCACAGGGAAAAAAAACATAAAAATATCTAGAAATATTAAACCTTCTGTAGTTCCTCCCCTACTCCCAAAAGCTTTTTTCACAAAGTAAAAATATAAAGAGGCACTGTGGCAATTTGGAATCAGTAAGTAAGCCTCTACTCTTTTAGAAATTGGCATCTGCCGTGCAAGAGCCAAATGCTAAGATATATTCAAGTTACACAATTCTACTGGAATATTCACACAGAAAGTAATAGGGTCAATCCTATTCAAGTCTATCTGAAAAGGAAAGGTTCATATTTACACACACACACACACACACACACACAAAATACCATTTCTTGCAGTTCCTTTGAGTTGGCGTGCCATAACTTCAAATAACCACCACTTTCTATATTACTGATTTCCAGGCAAGGAAAAAAAAATCCTAAAAAACAGCCTTGGAGAAGTGTAAACCAAATAGCTTCTAAATACATTTTGCAGTAGGTAAGGTGACTGCCTTAAGGGAAACAGTACTGGGTGAGTATGTGGAAAGAAAGCTGGCTAATGGCTAACTGCCTTAGAGGCTAATTATTCATGTAGAATTACGGAGACAAAGCTGAAAGGATCCCTAAGGATGTCTGAATCTCCCCCATCCAGCCCAACAGTACCAGGGAGCCTTAATCCAAACAATTCTAGATAAATGGGTCTCTTCTTTGTTTTAAGGAAATCTCCAGGGTCTCAGATTTCAAAATTGCCCTCACACATTCCATATATTTTCCCCAAATTTCATAAATCTCTCTTTTTATTAGGCAAATCCACCTTCCCATATAAGTACTGGGTTTGGAGGAGAAATATTATATAAGCCTTCTCTATTTCCCCAAAGTTCTGACATAACCATAGGAAAATACTTGTGATCTTGCTGTATCTAGAGGTCAAGGGGTTTCTTGCCTACCATCTTTACCTACACATACCAACTCTAAAACAAAAACACTCGCAGACATACACCAAGACCTTCCTTGATGAACTTTCACCCTAACATAAATTCGGGACTCACTTCATTCAAAACCAATCCTGTTCTGTTTCCAAAGTGTGGTATTTGGAACACAGAGCACATTTTTCATATTCATGTGTAGCACTTACTAAATATACAGATTCCAAGGTTGCTTTCCAGGCCTATTGAATCAGAATCTGCAAGACAATACACAGTTGGGTGCAGACATAGTCTACAGTGCTGTGAAAATCCATAGGCCTATTCTTATATAGATGGAGCACTGAGACAATTACATACATGCATAATTGGTTTTTTTACCAAACTGGAAGGTATTGATCAGATAATCTGAATAGCACTAGAACAATTGCACATAGTCCAAGGAAATTAACCTAAGGTCATTTTTTCTATTTCTGATTGTTCATTACTAATATACAAACATAATTTGTTTTTTTCAGTTGACCTTGTATTCTGCAAACACTAAATTCACCTTTTTTTACATCATATTTCCAGTCTGTATGCTTATTACTTCTTTTTTTGCCTTTTGTACTCCCCAGAACTACCCACAAATGGTGAGCTCAGACATCAGTGATTTATTGCTAATCATAGGAGGAAATCATTCCATTTTTTACCATCATATATGATATAAACTGTAGAATTTTGTAGATTTTATTTATCTGGGAGAGAGAACAGAGGGGAGGGGCAGAGGGAAAGGGAGAGAATCTCAAGCAGACTCAGCACTGAGCGTGGAGCCTGATGCAGGACTTGATCTTATGACCCTGAGATCATGACCTGAGCTGAAGCCAAGAATTGGATGCTTAGCTGACTGTGCCACCCAGGTGTCTCTTCCTGTGTTAGCTTCTAATTGTCAACTCTGTCTCCTCTGCTCAGGGATATGGGTTTCCCCTCCCTGGGCCTTGAAACTCTCTCTAGGATGTACCTTTGAGCAATCATAATTTCATCTTATTTTTGCTTTATTCTCATTTTATTTTTTTCCAGTTTCATGTGATATGCATAACATACAGCCCTGTATAAGTTTAAGGTATACATAATGACTTGGCACATATATTGTGAAATGATTAAGACAGTAAATTTAGTTAACAGTTCACCTTTTTCTCCTTTCTCCCAGGTTATACTGTGCAGTGTCTAAAAATTGTTTTCACATATATATTTTGTATATCCTGGCTGGAAGTGGAAGTTTCTAGTTAAATTATTTTACTTTTTCTCCAAACTATTCAATAATTATATGCTCTGAGCTCACCATTTGTGGGTAGTTCTGGGGAGTACAAAAGGCAAAAAAAGAAGTAATAAGCATACAGACTGGAAATATGATGTAAAAAAAGGTGAATTTAGTGTTTGCAGAATACAAGGTCAACTGAAAAAAAACAAATTATGTTTGTATATTAGTAATGAACAATCAGAAATAGAAATCTGAAAAGAAATACCATTTACAATAGCATCACAAAACTGAAATACTTCGGAGTAAATCTGACAAAATACTTCTTTTTTTTTTTTAAGATTTTATTTATTTATTTGACAGAGAGGGAGAAGCAGGCTTCCTGCCAAGCAGGGAACCCGATGTGGGACTCTGGAAAAAATGTGCCAAATATATCCTGGAAAATACCATTATTCTTAGGGCACCAATTCACCAATCGAAGATTCACAGATAGATGATAAGTTAGAGTAAGAAGATAAAAGAATTAGAGAGTCCAGCTAGGATATGGAATTTTTTAAATCACTCTCAGCTAGTCAGATAAATCTAACAATAAATACTTTGAACATTCAGAACAAGAGAGAGACAGCGAGAGCAGGAACACAAGCAGGGGGAGTGGGAGAGGGAGAAGCAGGCTTCCTGCCGAGCAGGGAACCCGATGTGGGACTCGATCCCAGGACCCCGGGACCACGACCTGAGCCAAAGGCAGACGCTTAACGACTGAGCCACCCAGGCGCCCCTGACAAAATATTTCTAAGACCTGTATATTGAAAACTATAGAACATTAGTGAGAAAAAATATTCAATAGGCTAAAAAATGGAGACTATACAATGTTCATACATGGGAAAAAATCAGTATTATTAAGACAATTCTTTCCAGTGTGATCTATAGATTAAATTCAACCCCAACCAAACCCCAGCAGGCTTTTTGTGTGCATCAAAATTGACAACTTGATTCTAAAATTTATGTGGAAATGCAGAAGATCTTGAAAATAGCCCCTCAATTGAGAAAGAACAAAGTAGGACAAATTACACTTCCTGATTTCAAAACTAGTAATAAAGCTACAGTAATCAAAACCATCTGGTATTGGCATAAAGATTAATATATAACCTCAATGTAACAGAACAGAAAGTCTAGAGATAGAGCCACACATAGGTGATCAGTCGATTTTCAAACAAAGCAACCAGACAAATTCAACAGGGAAAAGATCACCTTTTTAATACATTTTGCCAAAACAACTAGACAGCCATAAACAAAACCAAGAACCTTGATCCTTCCCTCACACTACATATAAAACCTAAGTCAAAGCAGATCATGAACCTCAACGTAAGAGTTAAAGTTATAAAACTTCTTGAAGACATATAGAATAAAATCTTAATGACAGTGGGTTTGGTTGAAATTCCTTAAATAGGACACAAAAAGCACAAACTTTACAATAAAAAAAAAAAGTTAAATTGGATTTAATCAAAATTGACAATGTTTACACTTTAAAAGATACTATTATAAAAATTAAAGAGCAAGCCACAGACTGATAGAAATTTGCAAAATACATATCTGAACAAAGAACTAGTGTCTACAATGTATAAGGAACTCTCATAGCTCACTAATAAAAAGACAGACAATCCCCAATAAATGTCCAGTTTGAACCGCTTCATTAAAGAAGATATACAGATGGTAAATGAGTATTTGAAAAATGTGATTTAAATGTAAATTAAAACCAAAATGCGATGCTGCCATATACTGACTAGAATAGTTAAATTTTAAAAAACTAATTACACAAAGTATTGGTTAGAATGTGGAACAAATGGGACTCCCTTACATTGCTATGCAAATGTAAACTTGCACAACCACTTTGGAAAATGGTTTGACATTTTCCTAAAAATATAAATAGATACCTACAATATGACCAAGTAATTCCACTCCAAGGTATTTATGCAAGAGAAAAGAAAGCATATGTACATTATTTTGTACATAAATTTGTACATAAATATTCACAATAGCTTTATTTGTAAAAGTCAAAATTTGGAAAGAACCCAAATGTCTATAAAGAACTGAATAGATAAGCAAATTGTAGCATATCCATACAGTGGAACACTAGTCTGAAACTAACAAAAAAAAAAAAAGATACTCAACAAATTGGATAGATGAATCTCAAAATAGGTATTATGAGTGAAAGAAGCCAGACAAAAAATAGCATACACATAAACAGCATTTATATAAGTATACATATGTGAACAATTACATAAAACTATAAAATTCAAATGAATGTATAGTGACAGAAAGCAGATGAGTCGAGGAAAAGGGTGAGGGGATAGACAGACAGGTCAGGATTGAGTAAAAGGAGCATAAGGTAAATTTGGGGGTTATAAATATATTCAATATCATGACGATGGTGATGGTTTCACAGGTGTGCAGATATGTCAAAACTCACCAAAATGTACAAATTAAATATATGCAGTTTATTTCCCCAACAAGGCTCTAAAAGGAAATTTAACGGGGAAGTTACATACAATATTATTTACATACTAAATTAGACAAGGATGGAGTTGGTGACAAAATTGCCTTTTTTGTATACCTTTTCCCCCCTACAATCAGAGTGCTTGTTCTTGTGACCAGCCATCTTCCCTTATTATAAATGTTAGTATATTCCAAATTATGTAAGTCACTATGCAGCAGAAATAAAAAGAAAGGGATCCGTTCAACAGATACTAAAGGGGAAAAAAAAAAAGTCTACAGGATTTTAATCTGACTATATGGAGAGAAAGAGACACAACAAATACGTTTTGAGCCTGGGTTTCTGGTAGAATGGTGAAGATAAGCATTGAAATAGGGATTTAGGGGGAGCTATATGTAAAAAAAAAGTGGAGTTTGGATTTGAAACATGTCAAGTCTTCAAAGTCAGCACAACTTGTCTGAACATACTTGGAAATCTGACACTTTGTTAAGGCAGCAACCCCATTCCTGCTCCTTCACATACAGAGGCCATTCTGTTGACAGCAGTGCTCACCAATAGAACTTTGTGTGATGATAGAAATGTTCCACATCTATACTGTCCACTATGGTAGTCACTACCAGCATGTGTCTGTTGAATACTTGAAATACGACTGGCTAACACATAAATTAACTTTATTTTAATTCAAGTTTGTTTAAATTGAAAGATTTATTTATTTGAGAGAGAGTGCAAGCATGGGGAGCGAGGGGAGCGAGGGGAGAGAGAGAAACTCAAGCAGTCTCCATGAAGAGTGCGGAGCCCAAAACAGGGCTGAGATCATGACCTGAGCCAAAACCAAGAGTCAAATGCTTAACCAACTGCGCCACCCAGGCACCCTTCAAATTAATTTAAATTTAAATAGCCATGTGCAGCTACCATATTGGATTTTACAGTTTTCACCGATTACCCATTCAACATCCCAACCAAGCAACTTCAGATAAACCTATCTCCTTCATTTCTTATTTTTCATTCTACTACCTACTTTCTCTTGCTTATTACTGTATTCCTACCATTTAACACCAATAGGTTTCTTGCCTTCCTTAACTTTCTGTTTCAATGAGTCCCAATAACCACCAAATCCTAGTTATATTCTCAGTTGAAACTTCATTTATCTTTACACACCTCATCTCTGCTATTTTCTTTTTTTTTTTATTTTATGTATTTTATGTATTTATTTTGACACAAGCAGGGGTGGGGTGGGATGAGGTGGGAAAGGAGCAGAGGGAGAAGCAGACTCCCCACTGAGCAGGGAGCCCGATGTGGGTCTCTATCCCAGGGATCATGACCTGAACCAAAGGCAGGTGCTTAACCAACTGAGCCACCCAGGTGCACTCTGCTATTTTCAATGTAGCCTCAAGATGATCCAAGAGGGTAAAATAATCCAAACATTTTTAGCGTTTGTTGTTGCTGTTTGCTCTTTGTACAGTGAGAAGTAAATAAAAGTTGCTTGATTACTGGCTTCTCAATTAGAAGTTATAAAATGTTCAAAGCATCATTTCATATGATGCTATTTTTTTCCATTGTAAAAGGTCTGCTGACTATAAATATGGGTTAAAATACATAGCAAACTTTGATTCAGGCATCTTATTGCTCATAATGATGTATGTCTATATATTGTTTAAATATGTCTATATTTATGTATAGCTATGTATTGCCATAATCTAAAAAAATACAAGTATTTTTATCCAGGTTTTTTAAAAAATCATCTTGCAAAAAGGGAAAAACAAAGCTGAAGTAGTCCAAATATTCAAATAGTCAGTGAAATTGTCATTATATCTGAAGTTCTAAGCAATAACATGTATAACAGTATTTTTCTCTTATGCAAAACACACAACATAACTACTGAATTGTTTTTCAGTAAAAATTTTCTTTAGATAATATGATAATAAAGTCATGGTAGTCAGATTGAAACTTTTAATTAGCAAAGCACAATTTCAAGTCAGGAAGGGAAAAAAAAGAAATTTCTCAAAGATTTTATCTTATGGTCACAAATCCAGTCAGGACTTAAATTTGTCAAAGAAACCCACTGAATGATCCTGAGGGAAACCAAGTACATTTATGGAGGAAATGCCAACCCCATACAAGCGTCAGGAAATCAATGTCTGTGAAGTCTTTTAGACTGTCAAAAAGACACTTCTGACTACTTTGGCTCTGGCTCTTTGGGACACCCAAAGGAATTGTTAGAGTCTTAGAACAGCAAGCTTCATTACCATAGGTGTAATAAAGCTTATTTTCTGCAGACTTCTTGGTTATCACTGTTTAAAAGTGGTGAAATGCTGATATCCCCAATACTCTCATGAAAGACAGAGTAACTAAATCTAATTTTTGAGTCTAAAATTGCTAACTTCCTAGCAGAGCCAATAAAAATGACATGAATGACTTTATTTTTATGCTTGTAACGACAGGTAACTTGTTGTATCAAAAAATTTGTTATAAAGAAATGAAAAATAAAGATACTTCTGACCTAACATTGCAACACCATCAAACTAATTTATCCTGATGGGTCACAAAATTTAAAATACCACAAGGTTCTGCAGCATGAATTACCTTCACATATAGCTACATGGATAGTACATTTATCAGCATTTATCTGTGTCTTTGTAACACAGAAAACAAGGTAAGGAAGAACACCAGTCACATGAAGAAATAGGGGAACCTCAGGAAACACTGAGAAGGAAGGGCTCACAATGCCTACCTACAGGCATCAAGCCCCAGGTTCAATCTACACAGGCAGGCACTAAAGTTACTTTGTCATCATCTATCTCAAATCCTGGACACAAAGAGAAGGCATTAAGTAATCAGCCTTTCCAGCCTCAAAGGGATTCTTTTGCTCTATCACCAGGGTGCATTAATTTCCATCATGAACAAATGGTGCTTTGAAAACTGCACATCCAATTTCTTCACTATTTTCATTAGTGCGGTTTTTCTGGTAACCAATATAGGAGCAGAAGAGGTAGTTATTTGGGCGTCAGAGCCTGTTGAGTAAGGCAGCTGGTAACAAAGTGTGGCTCTATGCATATAATTTGTCATTATTATTTCTATAAAAATAGTTTCTCTCAATAGCAGCATTTGATAAACTTTTGGTCACAGTTTTCCCAAAATTGCCTGAATATAAGTATCTCTTGGAATGATTTTTAAATACAGATCACCAGATCCTCCCCTAAATATTCTAACCAGTGAGGAGGATCTTGGAATCTGAATTTTTAACACTGTTTGAGAAACACCACCCTAAGGTTTTCATCCCGCTGCAGAAAACTACCAGAAAGTAAAGATTGGGGGCGCCTGGGTGGCTCAGTCGTTAAGTGTCTGCCTTTGGCTCAGGTTATGATCCCAGGGTCCTGGGATCGAGTTCCGCATCGGGCTCCCTGCTCAGCAGGAAGCCTGTTTCTCCCTCTCCCACTCCCCCTGCTTGTGTTCCCTCTCTCGCTGTGTCTCTCTCTCTGTCAAATAAATAAATAAATAATCTTTAAAAAGAAAAAAAAAGAAAGTAAAGATTGGTGTCAAATGACAGAACTGGGGTCTGAGCAAGTTCACTAAATCCTCATTACAACTAGTTCTTCTCAGATTCTTTACAACTCCCATCCCATAGTCTTGAGATGTTTATAAAAAAAATTTGTCTATCTGGCTGTTTACAAAAAAAAGAAAGAAGAAAGGAAGAGAAACTTGCACCAGGATCTATTAAAGCTTTCATGTTTGGAACTGGATTCCACACTTCTGACAGCTTCAGAAATAGCTTGCTCCTCTTCTAAACACTCTAAAATGGACTTGGTCTAGGTTGTCCTGGAACCAGACTCTGAGATGGAGATTTTTCATGCAGTAAGTTTACTGAGGAGCTCTTGGGATCGGCATCCTTGAAGGACTGAAAGAGGCAGGAGTGGGCAAATAAACATATTGAACAGAAATGCACTGCCACAAAGGCATTAGCTGATCTCAAAGAGAGCTCTGGAGCTGGGAAGTCCCTTGAGAGCTGTTCGAAAGTAAGGCAAGATGGCCAGCCCTTTATACCACTGCCCTATTGATATTTTATTTGATGTGGGCTGCCCTTGGGCTATGACCTCAGGCAAGGCAGTTATCTTCTGGTGATGGGAACTTTCTGGGAGAACTCAGCCATGATCTATCAGCAATTAACATCAACTGGGGGAATTAGTTGGTCCTGATGGTCCTGAAGGTGATACACACCACAGTATCCACTCGCAAAGACTGGCTATTGATTCCAGTTTTGCTCACCTTCATTCATGTCTGATTGCCCCACATTTTAATAAGAAAACAAATAGGCTGGGGCCCATGATCACGTCTGAGAAACCTAAGAAGCTCTAAACACTTTAAGACTGGTGATTTCGCGGGGGCGCCTGGGTGGCTCAGTTGGTTAAGCGACTGCCTTCGGCTCAGGTCATGATCCTGGAGTCCCTGGATCGAGTCCCGCATCGGGCTCCCTGCTCGGCAGGGAGTCTGCTTCTCCCTCTGGCCCTCCCCCCTCTCATGTGCTCTCTGTCTCATTCTCTCTGTCAAATAAATAAATAAAATCTTTAAAAAAAAAAAAAAAAAAAAAAAAAAGACTGGTGATTTCGCAAAGAGTTTATGCACACTTTCAATGCACAATAAGGGCAGAGTGGGAGAGTCAACATATTTTAGCACTAGGACGTCAGGTTTCATTAGAGTTAGTTGTTCCAGGAAAGCAAAGGGAAATAAAACACAGAGTAACACTAACAAAGACTCACATTACCAGCCTTTTAAATACACTGACCATACATTCGTAGTTTATACTGAAAAAAAGGAAATGTACATTTTACACATTTCAGTGAATCAACATTCTCATCCACTAAGGCCCCTCATCAATCATTTAGTGGTTAGACAAGCCCACAAACAAGGAGTGCATCCAAGCTCACTTCTGGAGTTATTATAAATTTCAGGTGTTGTGTGCTAGCCCTTCACAGTGAAGACTTTCACAGGGTACTCAGCAACATGCGGCACCAATCCACTTGCTAAATGGTCTGGTTCTCAAATTTTCAACTGGGGATAATCACACTTAAGTCAAGTGTCAACAAAGGTCTTATTTAACCATGAAAAGTCAGACAGTGCAATCTATGCACCGCCTATGAGACCCAGTGTTCCCAGCTAGGTTTTCTGCAATCCCTACTGAAGTGAAAGACCATTAGAAGTAAACTGGCAACTGTGGGTGGGGGATAGCATAAAGTTTCCAATACTTGCATGTTCAACTTGAGCAGAGGCAACACTATGAACTTTGAACATAAACCATCATTGTTGTGGTAAATGGTAAATGTTTGATGAGCCAGAAAGTCCTAGAACCAAACCTAAGTCAACATGCCCCCAGAGAGCACAAAGGTCACTTGACCTTCCTGCTCATTAACTCATAGTAATCACTGATATAATTGTAGGGTCTAAAATTGCCACCTTGTCTTTATTCTATCTGGGAAAGAAGGGGGGAGGGATTGTCTCACAACCAGTCTTCTGTCATCCATGTAGGATTTGCTCCCCAGTAAAATGTGTTCTTCTTCACATTCCTTTTTCCTCCATGCTAACACGTTTGTTCCTGATGACTAGCCTTTTCATTGACTATTCTTTCTTGATCTGGGCATTATGAAAGGATAAAAGAAGAGAAGACTATGCCCCTGTTCACTGCCTTAGAGCTTTATTCTCTTTATTACTCCTGCAATGACACGAATAACAGGAGGTGTGACCTCTAATGGCTGCAAAACATAGGAATTATAATTCAGGTTATGGCCTCCTGCTATCTTATAAATAATATTTTTCTATACTATAAGTGAGACATAACAAAGAAGTCACATTATTTTACAGGGATCTATTCATATGGACTGAGCATTCCTGTGAAAAAAAATTATTTCTAAACTCCACTGTGGGTCTCTGACCACCTTTTAAAAGTTTCAGCCCCTGTCCACATGAGTTGGTTTTCTCCAACAATCCAGGTCTCCCCCTGCCCCTCATACCCTTAAAGCTATCTGTACCCAAGTTAAACTATTAGGCTGGAACAAAAACCAAGAGTAATATTTGTATTCAAATTGGGATTACAGAGAAAGGTCAAATAGAGAAGGAAAAAGATGTGTTGGCCTTTGGTTTTTTAAGGTCTTGAAAGCAGTTGAGGTATGCAGGGGAACCCGACACTGCAAATCTAGCGTCTCGATCGGTAAGGGCATAATCGGTAAGAGCATAGGAGCTTCAGGCCATATCCCTTCAAAATCATGCCATCAGAGTGAGTTGCAGATGCACTTTCTTATTCTTTCCAAGAAATATGAGTTGAAGTATCTATATACATGAATGAGCACATGCCTACAAATACATCTTACAAGCAAGCATATTAAGAAAAATAAATATGCTTTTTTTTCTAATTATTCCATAATTTGCAAGGCATTTCACAATGGACTTAGGACTTCATCATTTTATGTGTACTTATCAAGCCACAGCTCTATTTCTCTGCTCACTTTCAGAAGAAAACTCTCAGGTGCTGTATATTTGTGTTATCTCCACCCCTTAGCCTTTTGTTCTTTTTCTCAATGAACTGGAACCAAACATATCAATATCACTCCACTAAAATAGCTCTTACTGTGGTCAAGAAACAATTTCATGCTACTGAATCCAGTGGCCAACTCTGTCTTCATGATACTCTACCTCTCCAAACGATTTGGTACAGCTGGATGGTCTCTTTCTTGGCTCCCAACACCTAGTTTTCTTTCTATTTCCTCAGCATTCTCTTTTACTCATTTCCTCTCCTTTACTTACTCCTCCTACTACTCAACCCAAATTTTGTCCTCAGTTCCTTAATTTTCTCTGTACATTCTCTCACACTAGGTGACTTTATACTGTCCTGTGTCTTAAATACCACCTATAAGCTATGACTTCCACATTCATGTTCCCAGGACTGAACTGTATGTCCTCTGTGTAATTAATATCAATACTTGGATGTGCCATATGTAAGCTTCCTCCATTAACCTGGCCCCAAATTATGATATTTGCCTCCAAATCTGCACTTCCCCCAAGTAGTGCACTATCCACCGAACTTGACTAAGGCAAAGATCTGCACATTAACCTTCATTCCTCTCTTACGTCACATCAAATCCACCAATGTGCCATGTTTCCTAAAATTACTCAAATTTCGGGGCACCTGGGTGGCTCAGTTGGTCAAGCAACTGCCTTCGGCTCAGGTCATGATCCTGGAGTCCCTGGATCAAGCCCCGCATGGGGGGGGGGTCCCTGCTCAGCGGGGAGTCTGCTTCTCCCTCTGACCCTCCCCCCTCTCATGCTCTCTCTCTCTCATTCTCTCTCTCAAATAAATAAATAAAATCTTTAAAAAAAAAATTTCCCCACCACAAAAGCCTCCAACAACAAGTATCATATGATCTCACTGATATGAGGAATTTGAGAAACAAGACAGAGGATCATAGGGGAAGGGAGGGAAAAATGAAACAAGATGAAACCAGAGAGAGAGAGAGACAAACCATAACAGACTCTTAATCTCAGGAAACAAACTGAGGGTTGCTGGAGTGGTGGGGGTGGGAGGGATGGAGGGGCTGGGTGATAGACATTGGGGAGGGTATGTGCTATGGTGAGTGCTGTGAATTGTGTAAGACTGATGAATCACAGACCTGTACCTCTGAAACAAATAATACATTATATGTTAATAATAAAAAAAAAAGAAGATAGCAGGAAGGGAAAAATGAAGCAGGGGAAATCAGAGGGGAGATGAACCATGAGAGACTATGGACTCTGAGAAACAAACTGAGGGTTCTAGAGGGGAGGGGGTGGGGGGATGGGCTAGCCTGGTGATGGGTTTTAAGGGGGCACGTGTTGCATGGAGCACTGGGTGTTATATGCAAACAATGAATCATGGAACACTACATCAAAAACTAATGATGTAATGTATGGTGACTAACATAATAAAATAAAATTAAAAAAAAAAGAAAAAAAGGGCACACACACACACACAAAAAAATGCCTCCAACATAACTTCCACTCTCATGCCTATTAACGATCTCGTCCCCATAAAAAGCCAACCTACATATTAAGAATATGAATCAGGGGCGCTTGGGTGGCACAGTCGGTTAAGCGCCTGACTCTTGATTTTGGCTCAGGTCATGATCTCAGAGTCATGAGACTGAGCCCCACATTGGGCTCTGTGCTCAGCACGGAGATTGCTTAGGTTTCTCTCTCCTTCTGCCTCTGCCCCTCCCCCTGCACTCTTACTCTCTCTAAAATAAATACATCCTAAAAAAAAAAACATGAACCAGATCAGGTCACTCCCTGTTTGAAGGTCCTCCAAAATCTTCCCTACTATGAAGAATAAAATCCAAATGCACTATGCTGTTTCACTAAGGCCATGCACGACCAGTCTCTTTTTTTTTTTTTTCAGATTTTATTTATCTGACACAGAGAGAGAGATCACAAGTAGGCAGAGCAGCAGGCAGAGGGAGAGGGAGAGAAGCAGACTCCCCACTGAGCAGGGAGCCCAACATGGGGCTCGATCCCAGGGCCCTGGGACCATGACCCAAGCCAAAGGCAGGCGCTTAACCGACTGAGCCACCCAGGCGCCCCAGACCAGTCTCTTTTCTTTTCACTCCTCTCCTACCTTTACACTGCAGCTGGCTTGGGTGTTTTCTGGCTCTTTCTCAAACAGGCCAATGTGTTTGTTCCTGCCTCAGGTCTTTGGAACTTTCTGTACATCTGCCTGGAACATTCTCCCTAGATCTTCACAGGACAGATTCCCTCAATAAATCAAGTCTGGGCTCAAATGGCACTTTGTCAGAGAGCCTTCCTTCCTTGATCACCTTACCTAAGTAGGCAATAACTACCAACCACCTTACTCCACTTTATTATCACAGCACCTAAAGTATCCAAAATCACCTTATTTTTTGTAAGTCTCATTAAGGCAAAGTCCCTGTGTGTTAACGTTTAATCCCACAACACAGATCAGCGCCTGGCATGGAATAGACAATAAATATTTGTTGAATGAAGGGATTGGTCCCCTTCACTGATTTCTCCCTTTTAAATTGTGTCCTTTCACTGGTAACAAGAATTGGGCCTTTCTTTAGCCATGTTCTTTGAAAATCTCTATTCCAAGTTACATAAAGATCTGACTCAACCTTTGAAACTATCCCTTGGTTGGACTTATTATTGGATAAGCCACCTCGTCTAACAAGCAGTTGGGAGGGTCATATTGCTTTCTTCTAATCACAGAGCTATGCTATGATTCATTATGGTGGGCAACATATAGGTACTATAATAGCTATGTTATTTAGAGACAAAATAGTCTCAAGAATCACTTTCTCTAGAATCCATCCGTGACTAACTCAACCACTTCCTGTCTACTGAATATGCTCTTTATGTTTAATATTTTGCTATTCAATTAAAAAAAATTACTATTAACTTAGCCCCCTCTAAAATCTCTTATATATATTTCTGAAATCCAATTTTATTCCAAAATCTAATTTTATTTCTGAAATACTGAAGTTATTTTTTAAGTTTGTAACAAGCTTGTTGGTTGGTAAAACGGCCTATAGAAGTATAAAGTGATTAATTGCTTATGCATTTTACTTAATATGAATATTCATGTTTACCTATAGAATTATTGATGTGTTTGATTATAGTCTCAGAACCCACTGAGTGTGTGATGTAATATTCAGGAAATGAACCATATTATCTCTGTAAAATGTAAAAACTTCTATTTTGACTCTCAGCCTAGGGTCCGACCCAGTTTTTTTCCAAGCCGGTAGCTCCGGGGGCCTCTTGTCTCTCTTCCCCCACCCCTCTCCATCCTATTTTTTCGTGGGCACCCCCCTCTTGGTTCTCTGAGCGAGCCTGTGGTCTGGAAGTCTATCCCTCCAGTACCTTCCTCCTGCCCATGAAGACAAACCCCACAGGCTTTTAGTTTTAAGAGGTGGCTACTGACTACTGGACAGGAGCAGGTGATGCTTATACAGCTGGCACTGCGCCAGGTGTGGCACTAAGAGCTCTTCATACGCATTAATTCATTCAGTCTTTAGAACAACACTAAGCTAGGTCTTAGTACTGTCATCAATTTGCAAATCAGAAACTGAGGCCCTACGACATTAATTGCCCAAAGTTACATAAACAGCAAATCGCCTGATTCTGGACCAAGTTATTTTAAAATTTATTATTAGCGGGGCGCCTGGGTGGCTCAGTCATTAAGTGTCTGCCTTCGGCTCAGGTCATGGTCCCAGGGTCCTGGGATCGAGCCCCGCATCGGGGTCCCTGCTCCGCAGGAAGCCTGCTTCTCCCTCTCCCACTCCCCCTGCTTGTGTTCACTCTCTCGCTGTGTCTCTCTCTGTCAAATAAACAAATAAAATCTTTTTAAAAAATAATATTATTATTAGCAAATGGTCAAAGTAAAATATTACAAATTTTCATTAAAAAAATAAAATACAAATAAATAAAAACTTCTATTTCAAATGGGTAATGTCTTTTGCTTTCGCTTTCAGTTGTGAAGGGGTGAAGAGAGATCATCTCTCAATTTAAAGATCGTCCCTGCTGTCAAGGTAAAAACCTCTGGTTTCCCCTCATCCATTCTTAACAATCCTTACTCTCAACATACCACTGTTTTGAACACTACAGAAAAATGCCTAAGGGCGCCTGGTGGCTCAGGTCATGCCTTTGGCTCAGATCTTGATCCTGGGACCCTGGGATCTAGCCAGCATTGGGCTCCCTGCTCAGCGGGAAGCCTGCTTCTCCCTCTCCCTCTGCCTGCCGCTCCCCCTGCCTGTGCTCTCTTTCTCTTCCTCTCTCTGTCAAATAAATAAATAAAATCTTAAAAAAAAAAGCCTAGCCAAGCTTCTGCTTAATAATTTAATTATTAACAAGCAACAAACATTATTTCCACTGCTTCAATTTCAAATATTTTCTGAGTCCCTAAAATGCTGATTTTTGCTTCTTTGTTAGCCTAATACATCCCACAAACAACTGTTAGGGTGAAGTATTTTCCCCTCATTTCACAAAGGACTAAAGGAAGCAGCAGCTACACTGAGGTTTGTGAGACACACAGCTCGGAGAGAGCTCAGCCAGGCTTTGAACTGTTACAGAAGGCACTCACTCAACATATACCGACTAAGTGAACACCAATGCACCCGTCTTGTTCTTCTACTTAGTTGTAGTATTACTTTCCAAATGAGTAACATTTTCACATGGTCAAAATTCAAATAATCCAATTTCATTCCAAAATCAAATTTCATTTCCGAAATACTAAATTATAAATTTGTGACAAACTCATTAGTTGTTAAAACTTAGCCTAAAATGGATATTCAGTTTTTTACAGCTTTACCTTTCTCACTTAATGTGAATATTCATATGTTCACCTGCAAGATTACTAAAGTGTTTGATTACAGGTAACCTCACTCAACTCCCAGATAGTCCCTATGCATCTAGTTTCCTTACCCAAAGACAGTGATTACCACTTTTTTCTGTTGTTTTTTTTCGGGGTACATGGATTTTTGAAGCAAATATGACTAAGAATTTTTTACACAAATGTAGCACACTAGAAATACTACATACACGTACAGCTGTGACTTTTTCTCCACTTAATTTATCATAGATATCATTTTATATCAATTAAAAATGTCTTGCCTAAGTAGTATTTTATTATATGAATGTGTGATAATTTCTTTAGCTAGTCCCCTATTTATAAATATTACAATTATTTCCAATATTATTATGTTATATGCCACTGCTCATATGTCCAGGCATATCTGTCAAATAATTACTTACAAAAGAAAAATAACCTAATAATATGGGAAAAGAATATTAACAGATAATGCACATAAAGGAAAATAAAAATGTTTTCTTATTGATTTATAAAAGATACGGATATTATTGGAGAAATTAAACCTTTGTCTCTGACATGCTTTACATATCTATTTCCCCAATTTATTACTTGACTTTGACTTTGACTTTGTTTATAGTATTTTTATAAGAATTTATTGAAATTTTATGTAACTAGGGGTGTCTGGCTGGCTCAGTTGGTAGAGCATGTGACTCTTGATCTCCAGGTTTTGAGTTAGAGCCCCAAGATGGGCATAGAGTTTATTTAAAAAATAAAAAATAAAAGGCCCAAACTTGTACTGCTAGGGTTGGCAAGCTTTAAAATATATATATATTATGTAACCAAACTGTTGATGTTTTTATTTTTTTTTAATTTTGTGGAATTTATATATTTGGAAGGACTTTCCATTCTAAGATGATTGCTCTAAAATGTTTCCATTTTTTTTCTATGCTGATATATATCTATTTACAGTAGGATTTTAACCTCTCTGCATACATTTTGGGGTAAGATGCCTGTGTGATCCATGGCCCACCCCCTCCCCCATGGCACCTCCTTATTCCGGATACCATTTACTGAATAATCCTCCCCCCCCCAAAACACAGGTTTTCTTTTCATTCCACAGAGTACCTGAGAGTACAGAATGGTAACCAGTGAACAAAATTCTATTTATTTTCTTTTCATACTGACTAACCCACAGTACAATTTCTAGTAAGGCTGGCAACTTTTCTGATCTCCTTTGAGTTTGGGACTTCATATTAGGTTGCATGATAGTACAAAAGGGGCAAGAGCTTCCATGACTCTGGCAAGGAGAGGAGAGGTTGTGTCCTTGCTCATCTATCTGCATTTAGGACAAATTGACATTTGAGCACAGGCCAAGTGGTTTTTCTTTCCTCCACTTTCTTGTACCTATTTTGGAATCTTAAGTGTTAAATAGCTAACGTAGTAAAATAAATAAAAATAAATTTTGTTAGGAAGTTACTCTTCCTTTCCACTGAAGATTATTTTCTAATATTTGACTATCAGGGCCTCTATAATTAGAGTTAATAAACAGCTGTATTATATACATCTTATTCTTTTTTTTTATGTTATGTTAATCACCATACATTACATCATTAGTTTTTGATGTAGTGTTACATGATTCATTGTTTGCGTATAACACCCAGTGCTCCATGCAGAACGTGCCCTCTTTAATACCCATCACCAAGCTAGCCCATCCTCCCACCCCCCTCCCCTCTAGAACCCTCAGTTTGTTTTTCAGAGTCCATAGTCTCTCATGGTTTGTCTCCCCCTCCGGTTTCCACCCCCTTCATTCTTCCCCTCCTGCTATCTTCTTCTTCTTTTTTTTTTTTTTTAACATATAACGTATTATTTGTTTCAGAGGTACAGATCTGTGATTCAACAGTCTTGCACACTTCACAGATACATCTTATTCTATAAAACCAGTTGCATTTAAATCTTTCACCAGACATTTTGAATTGCCTAATTACAACTTTCAAGTTGACAAATTCTATCAGGAATTTAGTCATTCGTTTAATAAAGTCTGTTAGTATTTTCTATGTGCAATTTATTCTTCTAAGGGCTGCGAAAGACTCATAAATGAAGAAAACAAGTTTTTGTTCCACCATTGTTCTTCCTGGCAGAGTTTAGACAAATTCGACAGAAGAGCACTTTTGTTGCAGGGACAGGAGATACCTAAAACACATAGGAGAACGTGATAAATGTTACTATAAAAACTCAAGAAATATCTCTGGTATGTAGAAAGGAGAAGGTAATTCCAAGTGGTAGAAGTAAAGTGTCATGGAAACAGTGACAATGGACCCATCCTTAAAATCCATTTCCAGTTTTAACATGTCAGGATACATACTTGAGGACGTTCCAAAAAAAGTGTAACTCTCACTAAAAATAAAAAAAGCATGTGTGATGGTTAATTTTATGGGCCAATTTGGCTGGGTTAAGGGATACCCAGATAGCAAGTAAAACATTATTTCATGCGGTGTCTGGGAGGGTGTTTCTGGAAGAGATTAGCATTTGATTCAGTAGACTGGGTGAAGAAGATCCACCCTCAGCAGTGTGGGTAGGCATCACCAATTCATTAAGGACCTGAATAGAAGAGGTGAAGGAAGGGTTAGAGATCTCTTTTTGAGCTCTCAGATATCAGAGTTTCTGGCTTTTGAGCCTTCAGACTCTGAGGCCAACATGAGCAGTTTTCTGGTTCTTAGTCCTTTGAACTTGAACTGAATTATACCACTGGCTTCCCTGGTTCTCCAGCTTGCAGACAGCAGTTTGTGGGACTTCTTAGCCTCCATGACCACGTGAAATGTGAGCCGATTCCCTTAATTAATTTGCTAATTAATTAATCCCCCCACACACTAATACAGCATGGAAATAAGATGACTGTTAAGGCAGCAAAATAGCAGAAGATTCTAGGCATTGAAACCAGAAAAGAGAAAGAATTTCTCCATATCCCTCACTCCCTCAGCCTCAAAACTGTCAATTTTAATTTCCTATTTTTTCTTATACCACTCTTCTTCTCCATCACCAGGTTATTGCCTTAGCTCAGACCTTGAACCTAATTGTCTCATTCTTAGATGACTGAAATATCTGGAGCTCATGGTTCTATCCCTTGCTCTTCACAACATTCTTGTTTAACACAAACATGATCATATTAAGACTCTAGAGAAAATTCTACAGGATAAAGTCAGAATGCATTAATATGATGACCATTATTCTCCACGGTTTGTCTTTATTCTACTTGATAATATTCGTCTAACAAATAACTCTTTCTGGTGTATCCTGAGTTCCAGCCATTGCAGAGTACTTAACATTCTCCAATTTTACATACACCTTCATGCTCATACTTCTCTCCACCTGCAAATTTCTTTCTTAACTCTTGTGTCCATCTAACACACTTTTATTTATCTTTCAAAATCAATTCAAGTTTGTCCTCTCTCTGAAACATTTTCTTACCAAACTAACCAGAATGACTAACCACCTCCAGAGTGCTGCCATCTTGCCTTGTTCATGAATCTATCCATGCCTTTTCTCCATGGTACTGTAATAGGCATTTATCTTTGTGCCTCATGATCTAGTACTAAAATGGTACATAGTAGGTTATGAACATATTATTTCAATAATCTCTGGATTATCTATTCTCTATGGCCCTTTTAGCAGGAGAGACACTGCTTTATGGTGGGGTGGGACAGAACATATTTTTTTAGTGAGTTACATATCTGCTATATTATCACTTGGAATTTGGGGACTTATTAGTAAAAGTGCAATGAATACCAAGAACACAGAGAAAAATTCATCAATAGAATGTGGGAAAAAAGCAGTGATTATGAATATGGAAGCATCCCCTGAGATGCTGAGATCAGCTTTCTCAGTGACATTTGTAGAAGGGTGGTTCTATGTACATGCACCCCAGGTATAGTCCTATTTGGTTTTCAATGACTTGGAAAGAAGAAAAAAAACAATGTCACTTTCTTTATCACTCTTTATAAACATGGAAACATCAAGATGGTTTGCTTGAAACAAGGAGATTATGAAAGATGAGATGATAAGACAAGTCCTTTCTCAATGTATTTCTCTTGTGAAAGGCCATCATACATACACAGCCTGACAGTTTTTACCAAATGTCTACATATTAAATGATAAATTCAAAACAATGACCAAAAAAAAAAAAGAAAAGAAAGAAAGAAATCCCTTCACTTATCTCTGTAAATTCTAAAAATTCTCAGAATCTTAAAATTAAGCAGGCTGATCTTAAGGTCCCTTGTCTTTGCTCAGAAACACAAAAATCTATCTATTTAACATAAAGATAGCAATGGGTGTCCATGTTTAATCTACACAGTTTATAAAAGTAATCTTGAGGTTTTGTTTCTCATTAGGAAAGCAGAGCTGTTGGCCAGTGAACGTGTTTGGTCAGTCAGCCTTCTAACCCATGAATTGAGGCAATTAGTTTTCAAGCTTCAAACTTTCTTCTTGCTCTACAAGCTTTGCCTTCAAGTTATTTTCATCTTAAATAGAGTTTTCAAGCCCTGAACAGATATTTTGATACCCCGATAATTTGTGGTCTTGCTAAAGACTGACTTTTTGCACAGTCTCCTTGACTTGATTTGTTATTTCAAACTTCCAATTATTTCACACCTTCCTTTGAGACTTTTTCTAATTGAGCTCTGTATTCCCAACTGAAATCAGAATTGGCCCAACTCCTGCCTTTCTCAAAATTTAGGCCTCTTTTAAAAGATTAAAATTCTACAATGTTTTTAAATAGATGTTGTTTTTATAATCTTCCTAATTTCATTTTGTGAAACAAACTAGGACCTTAAAATAATGGGAAAATATTTTCTTACTCAATCCCCAAGCCCCATTTTTGCTTATATGAAGTTCCAATAAATACTTTGGACAATATTTATAGCTTTGAAATATTCAGTGGCCACTGTAATAATTATCTATGAACCAACAAATGAATTTTATGATTTGTGATTATTTCATCCTATCCCCAGGAATAAAATGTCATGTTACTGCCATGCAGCATATGACCAAATAGCCGTTCAAAACCAAATTAGTCTAAACCCAGATACCACTTTCTCATTAAAGAGAAAATAAGGAAAAGTTTAGCTGTTCTTACAAGACCAGAGCAGCTAAATGTCATTCCAAGAATAAAAGGTCTTGTTTTAGTCTCTTGTAGACTGAGGATAAGTGTTTTGAGTTACTGGAACTTGATGGGTGTGATTTGCCATTATTTTCCATTTCCTGAAAAATCTTAAAAAAATAAAATCACAGCTCATATGTTCCATCTCTTTCCCCTAAACCGTTAGGTATTTAAGTTGCCTTCTAAAAATATACCTTAATTTTCATGTATATATATCTGTCCATTCATGTGGATGCTTGCAAGTGTAACTGTTTCAGTGTATGTCTGCTCAATGAATCATGTTTCCAGAATTAAAAGTTGCTTGGTTTAATCAGTGATTTCACAAGAGTTTATCAAACCCAATGAAGAAATGTTCAGCTCAAGAAAATCCAAAAACAGGTTCATATCCTAAAAGGAATGGTCTCATTAGGAATAAAAGAATTGTTACACTGTATCTTATTTAAGAATTTTCCCTCCATTTTCATCACTCTTCTTGTTCTTAAAAAAAGTTACAGCTTTCTGACCAAGAAATATTTTAGGGGTCTTAGCCTACTGATATACTATCTAAAAAACAAAGGCCAAAAGTTTCAACAACATAAAAGATCAAATGACCTCTAGCCATCCAAAACAGATATCATAAAGTTTCAAGCACTTCTGTAGAATTTCATCTTCACTTAATGCCTAGTTGTTCTTATTAAGATACAAAAGCCCAAACACTTCTGTTTTTAGATGTTTTTGTTTTTTGTAACACATGGGAGGTTAATGATAACATTTAGAAAGGGCATAATTTCAAGAGAAGTTTGCACTGAAAAAAGTGAGGGTTAGTACTCTAAAATAGGAAAAATGTAGAAAAACTAAACAATTACTGAAAAAAATTTAAACAGGGCCGCCTGGGTGGCTCAGTCGTTAAGCATCTGCCTTCGGGTCAGTTTGTGATCCCAGGGTCCTGGGATTGAGCCCCGCATTGGGCTCCTTGCTCAGCGGGAGGCCTGCTTCTCCCTCTCCCACTCCCCCCTGCTTGTGTTCCCTCTCTCACTGTGTCTCTCTCTGTCAAATAAATAAATTTTTTAAAAATCTAAAAAAAAAAAAAAAAATTTTTAAACAAATCACCAAATAAAAGCACTGAAGTCTAAGGCCTTTTAAAGTAGTAAAAACGGGTGCCTCGGTGGTTCAGTTAGTTAAGCATCTGACTCTTGATTTTGGCTCAGGCCATGATCTTCGGGGTCATGGGATGAAGTTCTGAGGTGGGCTCCAGGCTCAGCTCAGGGTCTTCATGAGATTCTCTCTCCCTCTGCCCCTCCCCCTACTCATGTTCTCTCTCTGCCTCTCTCTAAAAATAAATAAATAAATAAATCTTTAAAAATTAAATAAATAAAAGCAGTAAAAACAAACCTATATCCTCAATAGTGATCATTTTTAAATAATATTTTGGAAATTTGGACCAACAAGAAATTATTGTGTATTTTCTGTTTGTGATATTAAGAAAATAGGGAAGGGGTGCCTGGGTGGCTCAGTCAGTTAAGTGTCCGACTCTTGATTTCACTCAGGTCATGATCTCAGGGTTGTGAGACTGAGCCCTGCATTGGACTCTGTGATCAGTGAGGAATCTGCTTAAGATTTTTTTTCTCTCTCTCTCCGCCCCTACCCCATCTCTCTCTCTCTCTTATAAATAAATAAATCTTGAAAGAGAGAGAGAGAAAGAAAGAAAGAAAGGGAGGGAGGGAAGGAGAGAGGGAAGAAGGGAGGGAGGAAGAAGGAAGATAGGGAAAAGATTAAATAAAAAGGATGACTCTTCCCAGGCCAGTGATTATCACAGGTCAATTATGTCAAATAGAAATGAATGCCAATCTACATCTAAAACTAATGATGTAATAATGTATGGGGATTAACATAAGAATAAAAAAAAAAAAGAAATGAATGCCAATCACAAATGTGTGCCACATTATATTTTAAAATTTGTATTCACCTCACTTTGGAAAAATAGGTGAAATTAATTTCAATGACACATTTTATTTAACCTAATATATCCCAAATTTTATAATTTCAACAAAATCAAAATAAAAGCAATTCACATATTTTACATTATTTTTGTGTATATGAAGTCTCCAAAACCTGATATGGATTTTACCCTTACATCCCAAATTTGGACTAGCCATATTCCAAGTGCTCAATAGCCATATATGGCAAGTAGCTACTGTATTGGATAGGACAGTTCTAGATGCTGGGAATAAAGCAGCAAACAATACACACAAGGTCCCTGTTTTTGTGGAGTTTACCTTCTACATCAGTGAAGATACAGAAAAGTACACAAATAACAAACAGGAAAAAAGATCACATGATTTTAAATGCCCTGAAGAAAGTAAAAAGGTTGATGAGATAGAAAATGCTGGGGGTAGGAGTGCTCTGCAGATATGACATTTAACCTGGGACCTGAGTGAGTGGGAAGCATGCAGGCTTGATGAAAAGCATGATGGGCAGAACAGAGAGTTTTTACAACAAATCTAAGGCTTTGCTTAAGCAACAACAATGAAAGAATGGTAAGATTAGAGCTAAAGGAGTAGAGAGGGAGAACAGTGTAAGACATGGTAGAGGGGTAAGCAGAGCCAGATCATGTAGGATTTAGGAGACCAGAATAAAGAGCTCAGGAGTGGCCAAGGGAGGAGGGACCCTGGAAGCACTCTAAGTGTTCATTCAAACCCTGCAGGGCTATGCTCTATAAGTGAAGGAACAGGAAATAGTCTTCACAAAACATGAAACAAAGCCTTGAATAGTCTCAGTACCTAACTGGATAAAGGTGATCTTCCTAGATCAATTTTTTCTGCTATTAGAAAATCAAATCCACTTGGGGGAAATCAATCTAGAGCCTCTATACTTTTTAATGTAAAAAGTCCAGAATTTACTCCCAAATCACCAAGAATGCCAATAAAAAGACTAAATGACCATATGTTAAGGAGAGGGGGAAAAAAAAATAATATATATATATATATATATATAAAATGCCTATCTATCTATATCTATCTATCTATCTATCTATCTATCTATCTATCTATCTATCTATCTATATAAAATAGGCATTTTGGTGATCCAGATTTCTGAGTTGTCAAGATTTCTGCTTTATAATAACTATGATTAATAATGTTCAAAAAAACAGACAGTAAGATGAAGAATTCACTGGAGAACTGAATTACCTGAAAAATGAACCAAATTTTCTTGTAACTGTAGAGGGGGAAAAGGCAACAATAAATATACAATTCAATAGATGGGTTCAAGAGTTGATGAGATAGAGCAGAATTAAAGATTAGTAAAATGGTGGGGCTCTTGGGTGGCTCAATCAGTTAAGCGTCCTACTCTTGATTTCAGCTAAGGTCATGATCTCAGGGTTGTGGGATCGGGCCCATATCAGGCTCTGCCCTCACCACAGAGTCCGCTTGAGATTTTCTCTCTCCCCATGCCCCTCCCCTTGCTCATGCTCTCGATCTCTCTTTAAAATAAATAAATAAAATCTTTAAAGAAAATTAGCAAAACGGAAAATAGATCAGCAAAAAAAAAAAAAAAACCTAGAAAAAAGAACACAGAGAAAAAGAAAATTACACACACACACACATATATATGTATGTAAAAGACATAGGGAGGTACCTGGGTAGTTCAGTTGGTCGGCATCTGACTCTTAGTTTCAGGTCAGGTCGTGATCTCAGGATCATGAAATTGAGCCCCACATTGGGCTCCATGCTCAGCACAGAGTCTGCTGGAGTTTCTCTCTCTCTCTCTCCTGCTGCCCCTCCCCCTCCCCCCACACACTCTCTGTCTCTCGAAAATAAATAAATAAATTAAAAAACAAAAAAACATGGGGAATAAGGAAAAACTATCTAAAGTGCATCTTACTGGAGTCCCAGAAGGGGAGGAGAGAGAAATAGGAATTGGGTGTGGTTTTTATCTACTTAATGTTTCTCTCTATAGTCTCATGTTTTTATTACTTTGGAGAAAAGAAATATAGATCATCACCTCACATCATATATAAAAATAAATCCCAGATGGATTAATGAATTTTATGTAAAAAATAAAATTACAAACTAACCTGAATAAAAGGAACAGGCAAATATTTATCTTGCCTTTCTAATCACAAATGCAAAATCCATTAAGTAAAGACTGTTATATTTGTCTACCATATGAATTTTTGCTTATGAAAAACACCATAACCAAAGTTCAAAGGCTAAGATTCAAATGAGAAAACAGCTGAACCAGGTGTCTGATGGAAATATATGCAATAATTAAAATCGTATTTCACAAGAATATTTAATGGCATGGAAAGTGCTCATAATTTGCATTTATATTTAAAATAGTTTATTGACTTTCTCTCCCAGTGAATATAGAGTAACAAGGTCTAGATTTAGTCTTTCACAAAAAGCAAAAAGAATATTCAACAAAACACATGAAACAAGACTTTCATATACTGGACAACTGGCATCATAGTACTGTAATCCTTGAGAGGTTGGGAATAAGCACAGTGAGTTTAGAAATGTCTCAATTTAATGCTTGAAGGCAGTTTCCAAACTGCATCAGGTAGGAGGAACCCCAAGAGAGCCCATGATCTCACTGATGGAGAGAAGAAAGAACAGACGTCAAGGTGGCCAATAAGGGAAAAGAGAGGTGCATGAAAAGAGCACTGGAGTTCTGTAGCGGGGTCCCTCGGGGCTTTGACTGATTACTAATCTGCGCACATATGAGACAGAACTTCCAAAGATACAGAGAAGAAATATTGGGATGGAAGAGACCAACAATTCTCAGAATCCATGCACGGTAGAGAATAGTGCATATCCCCCCAAGCCAGAGTAGACAGACCTCATAATACATGAGATAAAACACCTGTTACAAAGACATTTTATTTGTTCAAGAGTGTAGAAAAGAATGATCATGATTAGAAAAAAAAAAATGTGAAATATAAAAAGAACCCAAAGGGTACCCCTAGAGATGAAAAATACATCTAAATTAAAAATATTTCGGATGCCTGGGTGGCTCAGTCATTAAGCAACTGCCTTCGGCTCAGATCATGATCCCAGAGTCCCGGGATCGAGTTCCGCATCATGCTCCCTGCTCGGCAGGGAGTCTGCTTCTCCCTCTGACCCTACCCGCTCCTGTGCGCTCTCTCTCTCTCTCAAATAAATAAATAAAATATTTTAAAAAATAAATTAAAAATATTTTCAACTATATTTCTTATAGCATTCTTCAACAAAAGGAACTAGGGCTCCTTGCAGAAATCGCTGGTTCTATGAGTGGGGCAGGAACTATGCAAAATGAGTCCAAGCATCCTGCAGTGCCAGAAAGTATGGAAGGAGGAAAAAAAACAAGAACAACAATACTGATGAGAATACATGAAAGGGATACAGGAGCCAACTGAAGGAGCTCTCAATGGCTAAAGCAGGAATAATTTGAGGAACAAGATTAATTAAGCAGTATTGATTATAATAAATGAATATCCATGAGCCCATACTGATATAAATAAACAACTGAATAAATAAATAAATGGGGTGGGGGGGAACAGACAAATCTTCAACAAGCACAAAAAGTTCCAAATAATTTATATAGATACTCTACCTCAAGGAAAGGAAGCATAACTCCTCAATGCTTAAATGTGGGCTGCACATAGTGACTTTCTTAAAAAGTACAATATGGAAGGGGCGCCTGGGTGGCTCAGATGGTTAAGCGTCTGCCTTCGGCTCAGGTCATGATCCCAGGGTCCTGGGATCGAGCCCCGCATCGGGCTCCCTGCTCAGCTGGAAGCCTGCTTCTCCCTCTCCCACTCCCCCTGCTTGTGTTCCCTCTCTCGCTGTGTCTCTCTCTGTTAAATAAATAAAAATCTTAAAAAAAAAAAAAGTACAATATGGAAAAGGAATAAAAAAGACCAACTTTACTGTGAAGAAACCTGACAAATACTATCTCAGTAAGGTGGTCAAGGTTCAACATGAACAGTGATAAAGCATGTTATAGAATGTATTCTTGATATGATATGATAAAAACAACACTTTTTCTCTGTGGGCTTCTTCCCCAAAACCCATAACCCCAATGTAATCAGGAGAACAACATCAGAAAAATTCCAATAGAGGGGAATCATACAAAATACCCACCCAGTACTCCTTAAAGCCATCAAGATCATCAAAAACGAGCAAAATCTGAGAAATTATCACAGCCAACAGAAGCCTAAGAGTACGTGACAAATACATGTAATGTGGTATCTCAGATAGTATTCCGGAACCAAAAAAAAGACACTAGGTAAGGTGAAAAAACCCGAGTAAAGTATCGACCTTTGTTCGACCTTAGTTAATAAGAATGTATCAGTATTGGTTCATTATTGTAACAAATGTACCATATAAATATAAAATGTTAGTAACAGGGGAAACTGGATTTGGGGATGGGAACTTTCTGTACTATCCTCACAAATTTTCTGTATATCTAAAATTATTCTGAAAAAGCTAAGCCTATTTAAAAAATACACTGGATAGGATCAACAGCTCATTAAACACTGAAGATGAAAAAAGCAAACCTGAAGTCATTCCCCCCAAAAATAATCAAAATCAGAGAAAAAAGAGAAAGAAATGGTATCACACATGTGGAACTGGAACCCCAGGCAAGTGAGAGCATGGCAAAAAGAAGAGGGAAAAAAAAATATTAGAAGGAATAATGGCCAAATTTTTTCCCAAATTTGATGAAAACTCTAAACACACAAATCCAAAAAACTCAATGAACCCATGGACCATGCAATGGCACTTCATAATCAAATTGCTCAAAACCAATGATAAGGAGAAAAATCTTAAAATTATCTAGGGTAAAAACACATTACATGCAGAGGACCACAGACAAGAATTACCTACCACATATTTCTTTGTCAAAAACTAAGGATGCCAGGGGCACCTGGGTGGCTCAGTCGTTTGAGCGTCTGCCTTCGACTCAGGTCATGATCCCAGGGTCCTGGGATGGATGGAGCCCCATGTTGGGCTCTCTGCTCAGCAGGGAACCTGCTTCTCCCTCTCCCTCTGCCTGCCTCTCTCTCTCTCTCTGTGTCAAATAAATAAGTAAAATCTTAAAAAAAAAAAAAAAAAAAACTAAGCACCAGAAGACAATAAGAGGAAAAAATTTTAAAATAATGAAAGTTAAAAAAAAAAAAAAAGCCAACTTAGTATTCTATATCTGGTGAATATAACTTTCATGAACAAAGGTGATAAAACAGCAATTACAACAATAATAAAAAAATGAAATACTTAGTCATACAACTAAAAAAATATAACTGATGAGAGAAACGAAAGAATATGTAAATAAATAAAGAATTACTCTAAGATGTATAGACTCAATGCAATCCCAATCAAATTCCAGTAGCTCCTTCTATGGAATTTGATAAGCCTACTCTAAAATTCACAAGGAAATGCAAAGAATGTAGAATAGCCAAAGCAGTTTGAAAAAGAAGAAAAGTAATGGATAATTTGCATTCCCTGATTATATTTACTATAGGGTTACAGTAATCAAGACAATGTGGTATTGGCATAAAGACAGAAATGGATGGAATAAATAGACAATCAAGATACACATCCATAAGTAAAGAGCCAAGTGATTTTTTTATATAACAATCATTGAGATATAATTCACATGCCATATAATACAAAGTGTACAATTCAATGGTATTTACTATATGCACACAATTATGCAACACCACAATCAATTTTAAACATTTTCATCACTAACAAAAGAAACACCATATTCACTGCCAATCATTACCCATTCACCCTCAACCTCCCAAGTTCTAGGAAACAACTAATCTACTTCCTATTTACGGATTTGCCTATTCTGGACATTTCATATAAATGGAATCATATAATATGTGACCTTTTGTAAATATCTTCTTGCTCTTAGCATAATATTTTCAAGTTTTATCCATGTTTCAGTAAGTGTGCTAGTCTGGTTCTCTAGAGAAATAGAACCATTATGAGATATGTGAACCTAGATCTACATCTAGCTTTAGAGCTAGATGTATAAATGTCTACATATTGTTTTGTTTCTCTCTACATATTAAGAGACTCCCTATAAGGAATTTTCACAATAATGGAGGCTAAGATTTGTAGTTAGCAAACTGGAGACCCAAGAGAGTCAATGGTCTAGTTTTGTCTGAGTCTGAGAGCCTAAGAAACAGAAAAACCAGTATTTTAAGTTCCAGTCCAAGTCCAAGTCTGAGGGCAGGAGAAGACTGATATCCCAACTCAAAAACAAGCAGAGAGAAATAATTCCTTCTTACTCAGCTTTTAATTCTATTCATACCTTCAGTGGATTAAATGAAGCCCACCCACATTCCAGAAGGCAATATGCTTTACTCATCTACCAATTCAAATGCTAATTTTATCCAGAACCACCCTCATAGCCATCCGCGGAAATAGTGTTTAACCAAATATCTGAGCATTTATTTGAAACAAAATTAACCATCACAAATCCAATCCTTGTCAACCTGTCACCTATACATATCTCCTTAAATCATATTTAATCTCCAAATAAAGACAATAACAAGGTCTTAATTCCTCCTAACATGATACAACTATCCTGCATACAACAGAAACACACTAACACCTTCCAAAGAAGAGGAAAAGTCCTTGAGTGACGCTTATTCTTCTCTCTGAAATCTGTAACTCAAATACAATGATGCATAATAAACAATATTTAAATACTATGATATAAAGTAAGTATATTTTATGTTATATAATAAGGGAATAAGAGGGGGAAGAAAACAAATATATTTGCTATATACACAGGCAAACATATTCATAACAAAATACGGAGGAATATGGAATACTCACGACAAATACAGTTCTCATTTCTGTTACTGGTCACATGGTTATAGCTGGTATTTATAGCTAACTTTTTCCACTACCCATTCTGTATTCCCTTTGCCTTCAGTAAACCTTCGCTGGCTTTGTTTGTTCATTTGTTTCATGATTCTTTACATGGTGAGGTGACCTAACCCTTCAATTCCTGAATGGATTAGACTGTTGCATTTTTCCATTGACCTTACTCACAGGCCGTGGTAATACTAGAGACACCCTAAGGGGTCGCATGTATTCCAGAAATACTTTTCCTGACCTCCATTATAGAGTAGTTCTCTAATTTCTCCTTGGTAGTCAGGATCAATCATCCCAACCACCACAGTAACTACCTTTTCGTCTGTTTATTCAGTGGCATGAGGAGCCCAAAGTGGCTAAGCAGAGGTCTTACCTTCCAGTCCAATTGAATCATTGTTGTATATCCTGGTTGAAGCATTTCTCCCTTTGGAACTAAGACCTCTAGGCCAACAGAGCATAAGGTCATGAGAACAGGAAGCAAAGATTATCCTAGTAAGTAACTAGGGTTGAAAGTGAGGGATGCCACTCCCATTTTCAACCCCTGATTCCTAGACCCATGAATTCTGGTTAGGGGAGAAATATCACCATGTACTGGATGCTGATTCAGAGCATATACAGCTTTCTAGAGAACGCTGTCCCAAACCTAAAAGGTTTTGCCACCTAGTTTGCACTGTAACGGAGTCTTCAAAAGGCCATTCCACTACCTTACGAAGCCAGCTGCTTCAGGATGGTGGAAACATGGTAAGACCACAGAATTCCATGAGTATAAGTTCACTGCCACACTTCTTTTTTTTTTTTTTTTTTAGATTTTATTTATTTATTTGAGAGAGAGAGAATGAGAGACAGAGAGCACGAGAGGGAAGGGGATCAGAGGGAGAAGCAGACCCCCCGCTGAGCAGGGAGCCCGATGCGGGACTCGATCCCGGGACTCCAGGATCATGACCTGAGCTGAAGGCAGTCGCTTAACCAACTGAGCCACCCAGGCGCCCCACTGCCACACTTCTTTTGCTCTTAAGTAAGTTCCTGGATCTAAGCAAGGTTGTGAGAAATAGCATGATGATAGATAAGCCATTCTGTAAGTCCACCAATGGTAGTCTTGTTAGAAGCATTGCTTACAAGGAAAGCAAATGCATATTCAGTATCTATTCCATTAAGGACGAAATACTGCCTCTTCCATGATGGAAAGAGTCCAGTGTAATCCACCTGCCACCAGGAAGCCTGTTGATCTACCCTGGGGGATACTGCCATATCAGGGGCTCAGTACTGGTCTCACTGGTCTCACCACTGGGGGGTGGCCATAGCTAGGCTGGCCCTGATGAGTAGAAGTCCATGTTGTTGAGCCTACGCATAACCTCCATCCTTGACACCATGGCCACTTTGTTCGTAAGTCCATTAGGCAATGACAGGGGTGCCTGAAGAAAGAGGCTGACTGGTATCCACAGAAGAAGTTATCCTATACATTTAATTATTAAAACCCTTCTCTGATGAGGTTAACCTCTGGTGAGCATTCACATGGAACACAGATATCTTCATATTTTTTGCTCATTCAGAGAGATTTATCCACATACCTCTTCCCCAAATTTCATTGTTGCCAGTTTTCCATTCAGGTTTCCTCCAAGCCCCTGACCATCCAGCCAAATCATTGGCCACAACCCATGAATCATATTATAATTGCATGTCTGGCCATTTCTCCTTCCAAGCAAAGTGAATAACCAGGATCACTACTCAAAGTTCCGCCCAATGGGAGGATTTCCCTTCACCAGGGATGTGCAGAGAGTACTGCAGTTCTGCACTTTAGGGTGGTGCCTGAATATCATGCAGAACTATATATAAACCAGGCTTGGTTTTTCTCTTCCTCTGTCAGCTGATCACAGCTTTATTCCTTAAGAGACAAGAAAAAGAAGAGCAAACCAAAACGTAGCAGAGGGAAGAAATAACAAAAAGTAGAGAAGAGATTAATGAAACAAATAACAAAACAATACAAAGAATCACAAAACTAAAAGTCAGTTCTTTGAAAAGATCAACAAAATTAAGAAAAAGAGAGAAGACACAAGTAACTAAAATCAGAAATGAAAATGGAGACATTACTACCAACATCACAGAAAAAAAAAGGGTTACAAAAGAATACAAATAATTGTGTGCCAACAAATTAGATAACTTATATGAAAGAGAAAATTTTCCAGAAACACACCTATTACCAATAATGACTCAAGAAAAAATTTAAAAAGTGAACAGACCTATAGTAATAAAGAGATTAAATCAGTAATCAAAAACCTCACTATAGGGGCACCTGAGTGGCTCAGCCTGTTAAGCATCCGACTCTTGATTTTGGCACAGCTCTGTGCTGGGCGTGGAGCCTACTTAAGATTCTCTCTCTCTCTCTCTCTGCCCCTTCCCCACCCCCAAGCCCCCAACCCCGCTCACGCTTCAGTGCTTCTCTCTCTCTCAAAACAAAAACAAAAAACCAAACTCACTATAAAGAAAGGATGGCTTCTCTGGTAAATTCTACCAAACATCTGAAGAAGAATTAACACTGATTCTCCCCAAACTCTTCCACTCAGTGAAAGAGGATGGGAAAGTTCTTAACTCATTCTATAAGGCCAGCATTACACTGATACCAAAGCCAGACAAAGAAACCACCAGAAAAGAAAACTAAAGACTAATAACCTATGATTATCAATGTAGAAATCCTGAACAAAATATTAGCAATCTAAACCTAAAATCATACTGAAAGGATTATACACCATTACTAAGTGAGGTTTATCTCAGGAATGTAAGGGTAGTCCAACATGAAAAAATCAATTTAATACATCACATTAATGGAAGGAATGAAACAAACCATATGATGATCTCAGCTGAGGCAGAAAAAGCATGTGACAAAATCTAACACCATTTCATCATAACAAAAACACTCAGAAAACTAGGAATAGAATGAAAATTCCTCAACATGATAAATGATATTTATGAAAAACTATAGGTAACATCATACTTAATGGTGACGGACTGAAAACGTTCCCCCATAAGATCAGGAACAAGGCAAGAATGCTGCTTTCACCACTGCTTTTCAACAGTGTAGTGGAAGTTCTAGTCACAGCCATTAGGCAAGGGGGGAAAAAAGTATCTCAATTGGAAAGAAGAAGTGAAACTATCTCTATTCACAGATGACATGATCCTATATAGAGAAAATCCCAAAGAATACATTAAAAAAGAGAAAATATACTAATAAATGAATTCAGGAAAGTTGCAGGATACAAAATCAGCACACAAAAATCAAATGCTTCTATATGCCAACAATGAACAATCCAAAAAGGAAATTAAGAAAACAGATCAGCTGCAAAAATAAATTACTGGGACTACATGAAAATAAAAAGCTTCTGCACAGCAAAGGAAACCATCAATGAAAGAAAAAGGCAACCTACTGATTGGGAGAACATGTTTGCATATAATTTATCTAATAAGGGGTTAATATCCAAAATATATAAAAAACTTATACAACTCAATACCAAAAAAACCCAAATAATCCAACTAATCAACATCACTAATCTTCAGGGAAATGCAAATCAAAACCACAATGAGACATCACCTTACACCTGTCAGAAGGGCTAGACTCAAAAAGATAAAAAATAACAAGTGTTGGCAAGGATGTGGAGAAAAAGGAATCCTCATGCACTGTTGGTGGGAATGCAAATTGGTACAGCCACTGTCAAAAACAGTACAGAGGTTCCTCAAACAATTAAAAATAGAAATATCCTATGATTCAATAATTTTAGTACTGGGTATTCCCCCCCCAAAAAAAAGCCCCACCAAAAACACTAATTTGAAAAGATACATGCATCCTTATGTTTACTGCAACATTATTAACAATAGCCAAGATATGGAATCAGCTGAAGTGTCTATCGATAAATGAATAAAGATGTGGTGTATATATATATATACAATGGAATATAACTCAGCCATAAAAAAATACGAGATCTTGCCATTTGTGACAACATGGATGAACCTAGAAGGTATTATCCTAAGTGAAATAAGTCAAAGAAAGACAAATACCATATGATCTCACTTATATATGGAATCTAAAAGACAAAACAAATGAACAAACAAAAGCAGAAATAGACCCATAAATACAGAGAACAAAGTGATGGCTGCCAGAGGGGAGGGTGGTGGGGAATGGGCAAAACAGGTGAAGCGGAGTGGGAGATACAGGCTTCCAGTTATGGAATGAATAAATCACAGGAACAAAAGTTACATCACAGGGAACATAGTCAATGGAATTGTAATAATGTTGCATAGTGATAGATGGTAGCTATACTTTTGGTAAGCAGAGCATAATGCATTGAGTTGCTGAATCACTATGTTGTATACCTGAAACTAATGTAACATTGTGTATCAACTATACTTAAATAAAATAAGGAGGAGGGAGGTCGAGGGTGAGAAGGAAGAGGAGGAGGAGAAAACAGATCAGTTGTTGCCCGGAGGGATTGGGGGGTGGTTAATTGCAAATGGATTTGAGAAATATTCTGGGATGATAAAAATGTCCTATATCATGATTATGGTGGTAGTTACAAGAGTGTGCATTTGACAAAACTCAAAGAACCGTACATTTAAAAACTGATAAATTTTATTGTATGTAATTATACATCAAAAAGCCAATAAAAATAGATTTTAAAAAAATGTATATTTAAGACCCTCTTTTTAAAATACCTGAATGTAGGGCACCTGGATGGCTCAGTCAGTTAAGCGTCTGCCTTCAGCTCAGGTCATGATCCCAGGGTCCTGGGATTGAGTCCCTGCATCGGACTCCCTGCTCAGAGGGGAGTCTGCTTCTCCCTCTCCCTCTGCCCCATCCCCCTGCTTGTGAGCTCTCTCTCGTGCTCTCTCTCTCTTTCTCTCAAATAAATAAAATCTTTAAAAAAATATTTGAATGCATAGAGAAATGTACGGAATGTTGGACAGCAAAGTATAATATCCATGAGGCGGGTGGTGAGTGACTTTTACTTTTTTATATGCCTCTTTTTACTTTAAATTGTTTACAGTATATATCCATTAGTTTTATAATCAGGAAAAAAACTATTTAAAAAATATGTAAGAGCATGATGCACTTTAGATTTATTTCCATTTAAGAGTTAACATTTTAAAGTATTGGCACTTACATGTGAAACAGATCAACTTTTGACTATGACAAATAAAGGGAGGTGTTACAATATGCTGAGTTGACATCAAGTACTTAATGCCCATTTTCACATTATATCTCATAAAAGTCTGTGTACTAGAACTCCATTTTATATGAATACAACTGAAAAGACTCCAGAAACCTAGATCATAACTAAACATTCAAAGGCTATTTTCCAATAAAATTGTCCGGGTATATTTAAGTAGAAATTTGGAAAGCTGTTTGGTTACCACAGGACCATCTAGATTTTAAATCAAATCAAACAGTAACAAGATAGTTTTAATAAAACCAGTAAACAAACTTCAAGTGATGGAAACATGGAGAAGCAAGAGTTGGCATGGATGTTAGTGATCAAACCCCATGTTGTCCTTGATCTCATAAAGAAAGACCTCCTGGCAGAAAAGGAAAAGACATCCTGAGAAGTATTCTCAAGAACAGACTAAATGTTAGGGATCAACACAGATGACAGTAGAAAGGACAGAGTTACAAAACTACACTAGCTCATACAGATTTGGCATCAAATCCTGAAATTCTAGGATTCATAGTCTAGTTTTGGCACAGTAATAGGAAGCACATCTAACAGATTAGGTAAAAATACAAAGAATTGATTACCCCAAGCACAGATACCGGCTAAAGGATGAACAAAGGTAGAATCAAGAAGCTCATAGATAAATTTATTATAGAGTACTGACCAATAATGAATGGTTAAAGCAAATGCATTCTAATTCCACCATACTGGACAATGATGGTCTTTGGAAAACTTCCCTAACTATTGAGGTAAACCAAACCTAAAATAGCTTCCATGTATAGAATGTTTACCATATAACAAGAACTTTGTATATATTATCTTTAATCTACATTAAATACCCATGTCTACCTATGAGTTTGTGATGGCTGAAACAATTGGAACTCTTTACAGTAACTAAGTATTAAAGCAAGGCTTAAATCTCAGGTATGTTTCAGTAAAAACCCCAGGCTCTTTCCAGCCCGATGCTCCTTACACTAAGCTGAGAAAACTAAGTCTGACTCCAGGGAGAAGAAAGTAGAACACAGAGAGTACCTGCTCTGACCCTTGCATGTACCACATAAAACATACTGACTCCAATTTGTTCTTTAGAAAAACTCAGTCTTCCTTTTCATGTAGAAACATTCACGATTAAGTTCACATTCAACAAAGATTCTCCCTACATAAATTTACAATGTGCGATTTCTCCTACCTCCCAGGTCAAGTGAAAGATAAATATGGGTCTTAATTATTCTAAGCTCATTATCTTTCAATTATACCAACCAATAAGGAAAATTATTATTTCATCTAGCTCATTATTCATCTATCTATGAAACAGGAATAAGGATATCTGCCCCCACAGGGCAGTAAGAATTCAGTTACAGAACTTTTTTAAAGTGCTTAGCATGAGACTGGCACATAATAGGTACTCAGGTTATGGTAGCTATTATTAATGTCACTTTTAGCCCTCGGAGGGGCCATCAACGTGACAGTCCTTTAAAGAGTCAACATGGAAGAAACCACCAAAGTAACAATCAGACGAACCTGGCACAGTGGACCTGAGGCTCCTGCTAATCCTACCCCCATGATGTCATATTTCATCTCATTGGCAGCCGATTCTTAGAGTTATAGCACTAGGTGTTAGCTTCAACACAGTACTTTCTGAATCCAACTTTCAAGCCTTCCTTCCTTTCCTTCTGCCTTTCTTAGCTTGAACTGTACCTCCCCAAATGGGTTACACTTCACTTATGAGAAAGGAAAGTGTCAAATAAGTCATGCATGAATTAATCATTTTAATTAATTTTTTCATGTGTGTTTGCAAAGGCGATGATGAGGATGTAGAGACATTCCTGCCTTCACGGATCCTGTTTGCTCAGGACATCAGCACAGTCAATAGCAATTTGGGACACTTCTGAAGTGTGTGTGTGTGTGTGTGTGTGTGTGTGTGTGTGTGTAGAGAGAGAGAGAGACAGAGCCAGAATTGCCTTGTTACCAACATAGTTTTTCAAATCCAATGTGTGATACATTAGACCTTTTACTTCGAGTTTTTACTGGCAATGGTACTAGAACAACCTTCTGAATAGCAACTACTGCTGAATTTTAAAATCTTCCTGGACCTGCCCCGAGCCAAATTTTAAAGGTACATCAAGTTTGGCTCATTCAATATTCAGAAACCTTATCTTACTATAAATTAATTTTACCACTACCAAACAGCATATGCAAGAACTACCGTAAGGAGATAAAATTTATGCCACTCTATACTATTAAGAAAAAAGAAAGGACACAGAAAAGTCAAGTTCTAAACGAAGACTTAACCTCAGCCAAGTTTGATTTCATTTCATCCCCCTTTTCTCTTGAGAGACTCTGTTGCTAAGTGGAATGAACTATATAATTTTTAAAGGTTTTTAAAGTAATATCCTCAATAAATTAGTTGAATATGCTTAAATAATATCTCACAGAAGAAAACTCCTTAGTTATTTTAATCAAGTTTTCTACTAGACTTATCTATCCTGGTCCCATTGGTCCCTGCAAAGTAACTGAAGATTTTAGTCTCCACAAACACATATCCTCTTGATTTACCACTGAGATTTCAGCAGAAGAATGTTTCACATACAAGAATTTCTTCAGTCTCATCAACTGGCACACAGGAATTGCACATTCCAAGGAAGAAGGCGATATTTATTTTCTCAGACCCTATTCCAGCCAACTACCATAAACTTGGTTATTCTGAAGGCTCCTTGTTTCACTTTTATTTGGAGTCTGCCAACAGGTGACTGGATACTAGAGCACATTTGTCTACTCCTTGGGGATCCTTCTAATGGGACTATAACTTGGAACCAGGATTCCAAGTGGAAAACCATCAGTCCAGAATCAGCAGCCCCTTCAAGTGCCTCTTCCCACATTCACACCAGGAGGTGGTGTTCCAAGGTGGTCTCAGCATTGCATTGGCCAGCTTATTATTGGATCAGCAGGAAGCTTATTAAAAGGAAAGAAAACTCAATGAGCATCAGGTATTCTGCACTGGGCAAACTTAAGTTGTAATGCGATGTCACCTAAGGTCATTTGATCCTTTGAGATTTAAATGAAATTGGCTTGAGCCCCTATTCCACATCCTGCAGGATATGCCTAGCTTTCTCCAAGATCTCTACAAAATACCAGTCTCATGTTCTCATGGTCACATCTAGCTTCAAATTCTTTTTCTTGCCAGACTCTTGATCTCAGTTCATTTTGCTTTTATCTCATCTCCTATAAGCATTTTCTTTCCTCTGTTCCAGACATGGAACTCAGCTGTTTTTTCTTTTCTCCCCCTCAAAAAAAACATGGCATTTCCATGGTAAGTAGATTTTCATGAAGGTTCTGGATGTGAGGGAGGTTACCACACATATAATTAAAAATAGTAATGGATATTGAACATCTTTTTTTTTTAACTGAAGTACAGTTGACATACTACATTTTATTAGTTTCAGGTATACAACATAGTGTTTCTACAATTATATACATTAGGAAATGCTCACCATGATAAGTATAGCCACCATCTGTCACCATACAAAGTTACTATAATATTATTGACTAAATTCCTTATGCTGTACTTTTCATCCCCATGACTTATTTATTTTGTAACTGGAAGTTTGTACCTCTTAATCCCCTTCACCTACTTCGCCCTCCCCTTACCCCCTTCCCCTCTGGCCACCACCAGTTTTTTCTCTATAGCTATGAGTTCTTTTCCCTTTTGTTGTTGTCATTGTTGTTGCTTGTTCTTATAAGTCTCTTGGACTTCCTGACCTTCGGAATTTTTCACTGGTCACATTTCTTCATTGGCTCTTTTCCGATCTTTAACTCTTCTCCATCACCTCTGTTGTCTTCTATCTTTATACTTGTGTTTATTCTTATGCAAGTTTATTTTGTCTTAGTTCATTCATTCATTTTCTATAGCAGAAAACACCCTTAGATTGGGTGGCTTAAACAATATTTGTCATAATTCTGGAGGCCAGTAAGATCAAGGTGTCAGCAGATCTGGTGTCTGATGAGAATCCACTTTCTGTGTCATAGATGGCCATTCCCTCACTATGTCCTCACATGGTGGAAGGGGAAAGGGAGCTCTCTGACCTCTCTTTTATAAGGGCACTAATCTCTTTCATGAGGGCTACACAGCTCATGACCTGATCACCTCCCAAAGTCCCTACCTCCTAATAGTATCAATTAAGGGCTGAATTTGGGAAGGACACAAACATTTTACTCTCTGAACACATCATATTCCCATGTCTTCACTTTCCACAGTATAGTTACTTTCCTAAAGAAACAGTCCTTCACTTCAGTTAAGGCCATTTGTTACAACTATTAAAATACCTTAATTCAGTTTTTAAAATTCTACTACATAACAATAAAAAGAACAAAAATACCACTTGCAGTATTCAGTTGTGGGGTCCTTCATACCAAAACTGTTTCTCTTACGGTTGCATCATCTTCCAGCAATGCCAACCCCTCAATTTCCTTCAAATTCTGTAAACCAGAAATAATAGTGTCCTACAAGCATGTTCTTGGTTGGTTTGGTCTTGACAAGCCCCAGGGTTTATCTGTTTTTCATTTGAACGTTGTACAAAAGGCACACCATTCTTTGCCACTGGTCAGGCGATTCCTCATAGCCACACAGCTGACATGGTTCCACCATTTATCTACAGTGATTTGAGCACCTGACGCATGATCCCTGAAATTTCTTTTTTCTTTTCTTTTCTTTTTTTTTTTTTGAAATTTCTTTTTTCAACCATAAATCTCTGGATTCTGGATCGTGATAATCTACCCATATCTCTGGACATATATCTGGATTCAGTCTTATGATAATCTACCTAATAAAAGCTATGAAATTAATGCTTTCTGGGTCTGCCAAGAGCATCTCTTCTTCACCCAAAGCTGTCCTGATTTTACATGGCTGAGGGGGCTAACTTTACCCCATGACACCTTCCCTCACTCCATTAGCTAGCCCAGGTTTGGACTATACTCTTATTTGCCAGCCAGGTTCCTTTAGTTTGTCTCATTTTACCTTTATCTTCCTTTTATTTATTTTTATTTTTTTTAAGATTTTATTTATTTATTTGAGAGAGAGAATGAGATAGAGAAAGAGAGCATGAAGGGGGGGAGGGTCAGAGGGAGAAGCAGACTCCCCTCTGAGCAGGGAGCCCGATGCGGGACTCGATCCCGGGACTCCAGGATCATGACCTGAGCTAAAGGCAGTCACTTAACCAACTGAGCCACCCAGGCGCCCACCTTTATCTTCCTTTTAAATAGATGTCACAAATCCAAATGCCTGCAGAGCCAAGTGGGTGACATAAAGGAGGGAAGCTGGGCAAGTGGAGACATTAGCCAGAGGGAAGAACTGCCATCTGGAAGGACATCCACGCTCAGCTCCAGCTGACTGCTGCACTAGGAGGTGCTGGGCCCCGGGGATGCCAGAGTGTCCATCCCTGGGAAGTTTTATTCAGTCTGACTTGAAATCACCATTTTCTCATTTGAAAATGAGTATTTTTAAAAACTTATCAGCAGAACAAAATACGTTTCTGGGCCTAATGTTGCCCAAAGACAGCCAACTTGAGACTGCTGGCTCAGACTCAGAAATCGTGAGTCCTGAGAGCATGTTTCCTAACAGTACGGACGGTGCCCGCTGCCCCATCTTAATAATCTCGTCATCTTCAGCCTCACCTAATAGTGCTAGCCACACTGGATTCTGGGCCTCCCTGCCATGCCCTCTCAGATTGGTCCATACCTGCTCAAAGTAGCTCTTCCAGTCTTTCAGGACTGGTTCCTAATTTGCTTCTTTTATTAAACCCCTGGTTTTAGCTTTAAGAGGGTCTTTCCATAATATCTAGATCTGATTTTTCTCTGAGGAAGTCATTTGCTTCCTTCTGAGTTTTGCCCCCTGTCATCTGTTCTGTGTCTTTGTGCCTCAGTTATTGCTGCTATCATTCCTAATACAGTCACAACTAAAATACTCCTTTCTCCTGGTCCCAGTTTTAAAAGAAATTACAGGAAATGTTTTTGGTTTGGGATATCTCCTTAGTTTTTCCTTTGTGATCTAACCTTTCGACAAAGTAAAATTCACTCCTCCCATATCAATACATGTTTCTTCCTTCATTTTTCAAAATTCTTTCTCCTACTAATACTTTTCTTACTGTATGACACAAATCAATTTTCAAATTGGTCTTATTCCTTCCAAAATAATAAAAAATTATCTGATTCCTAACATAATAAAATTAAAAAAATAAAATTAAAAAAATAATAAACTATCTGATTCCTGGAGATTGTCCTATGGTTCAATACTTTTTTAAAAATTCCCTTTAACTTCAGGGCTTATAGTAATCACAGAGGTGTTTCTATACTTCAAGCCAAGATGATGACATAGCCTCTATTATAAGGGCCTCTGGGTCCTTATCCTTCCTTCACCCTTATGAGGGGCTTCCTACAAATCCACAAACAGGACCAGGGCACTCGATCAAATAATCCAAGGAGAATTAGAAACCCACAGTATTTAGAAGAGGTAACTTCAGGAATCTGCAGATGAGACAATGAAGCCAGCAGTTATCTTTCAATCATGTTTTCCTTGATGTGAGATGAAGTTAAAAATAAGACACACAGGAACAGAATTAGGAACACCTGATCTATCATTACCAATCGATGACAGGACAAACATTCATAGAACAAAATGCCAAGTACACCTGCTCTGTATCCCCTCTGGAATTCAGCTAATTTTTGTAGCTCAGATGTAATAGTCTAATTCTAGAATCAATGCCTAAAATGCAGTTACGGCCATAATATTAGTTCCTGCAACACACAAGTCAAGGATGGCTATAGTGGCTTCTCCAGGGTCTGCCTCTCTCAAGTTGTACTTCTGCCCCTTCTAGCCTAGGGATCTTCCTGTGCCATGCATAATATATTGGAGGTTTGGACAAATCTAAGACGTCTGTCTGTGTTTATCTGACAGAGAAAATTAGGTGCAATGATGACTAGCTCAAATAAGATTTTAAAATTAGATCTATTCAGGGCTTTCTGAAACAGGATAGATTGGGGTAGCAGGACTGGCCTGATTTACTTCCTTCATTTGCAAGAAGAGAAACTGGAGGACAGGACACTTCATGCCAAAAGAAGCAACTTCCCTAGCCTGCTGATGCACATTAGAGCAGGCAGGAGAAGAAAAGAGTGTGGAGGGACCATCTCATGTACCATTTTTTAACTGCCTATGGCTCTTAGTACAACAGTAAGAATGTCATACAAACAGAACAATAATTTTTAAGCTAAGTTGAGAAAAGGCAAGATCATAATTCTTATAAACTCTATATTGCATCTTCCAGAAATTTAGCCTCCACAGCTTCTAACACACTCTCATAGCAGGGCCGTGAGGCAGAGAGGTATTATTTACTTTTTACCCATCATCTCTTCTGGAGACACAGAAAAGAACAAGTTCGTTACTATAGGTCCAAGAACTAGACCCCTTCAAATTCAACTTGTTCTCTCAAAATCTGTATGGTTAATTGGATTAAAAATGAATTCCCATAAAGCCTATGCTATTCCCTTTTTTCCACTTGACTATTATCTCTTTTACATCATGCATAAATCATGTCTCTGACTTACGCAAGGGAGAAGTTATAAAGATCACAGGTATTTTCTCATACAGAAAACAACCACCATTTAAACTTGGCTACCAACACAGAACACACACATCTTTACTAGCAATAGGATGGAAGTGTGTTAGGAATCTTCAGAGTTGAAATCCAAATCTGGCATAAAGCTTTAAACTGGCCTGTTCTTCCAACATCAACTTCTGGCTCACAGAGAGACCTTCTTTCCTCCCAATATCAACTCCTATAGTCCCACAATTAAGCTAGAAACTCCAGGGGTATCAAAGCAAGAAGATGCTTTTATGGTGACAAAATTAAGTAGAAAATAGACATTTTTTTCCTTGTTCATTTTTTGAGGGTTGGAGGCACTTCACTCTTGGCTTCAAGAGTCTGTAAAGAACTGAAATCTTGATTATATTTTAAATAGTTGTGTGACTTTGAGCGGGGCACTCTTCTTCTATGTGTGTTGGTGGTCTCAGCTATAAAATGATGGCTTTAGACTAAGTAATATCTAAGAGATGCTTCTGATCAACATTCAGAAGATAATAGCTACCAATCAGTTCTGTGAGAGCACCAAGGAAAAAGTCTTCCAGATAGATTCATCAAGGAAGGCTTCATAGAAGAAAACAGCATTGTTGGTACATCACAGAGAATAAGACTTTAAACAGTGGAAAAACATTCCAGACTTAGGGACAAGATCAGTAAAAGTTGGGGAAAGGAAATATGTTGTACTTTCCTAGAACTGCAAAGAATCCTGTATGCCTGACTGCTGCAAAAGAACTTTTCCATAGGCCCATTCTCTTTTATCAAATAAAGAAATACATATATAAAAAAATCAAAAGCATGTAAACATCAATTTATACTTTTGTTATAACTTTCTTTAACCATAATTCACATACCATTCAATTCGCCCATTTAACATACTTCAATGTTTTTTAGTATATTAACAGATATATTCAACCAATCAATTTTAGAATATTTTCAACAATTCACACCCCCAAATCCCATCATCCCCTTACCCAGCCCTGAGCAACTATTAATCTACTTTCTGACTTTATAGATTTGCCTATTCTGTACATTTCATATAAGTGGAACCATAAAGCCTGGGTTCTAAGTGGCTTCTTTCACATAGTGTAATATTTTCAAAATTCACCTAGTAGTATCGTATATCACTGCTTCATTCCTTCCAAGGTTATATAATATTCCATTGTATGGAAATACCACATTTGTTTACTCATTCATCAGCTGATGGACATTTTTGCTGTTTCCACCTTTTGACTATTATGAATAATGCTGTTAAAGAAATATTCATGTACAAGTTTTTACTCTCTCTCAAATAATATATAAAATCTTTTAAAAAGGGGGTGGGGGAATGAGGAGTGTGCCTGAGTGGCTCAGTCAGTTAAGCAGCTTCCTTCAGCTCAGGTCATGATCTCAGGGTCCTGGGATCAAGCCCCGAATCGGCTCCCTGCTCAGTGGGGAGGTCTGCCTCTCCCTCTGCCCCTTCCCTTGCTTGTGCATGCACTAGCTCTCTCTCTCTAATAAATAAAACCTTTTTAAAAAAAAAAAAGAAATATTCATGTACAAGTTTTTATGTAGACATGTGTTTCCATTTCTCTTGGGTATATAACTATGGGTGGAATTTCTGGGTCATGTGGTAATTCTATTCTTAACTGTCAGACTATTTTCCAAAGTGGCTGCACCATTTTACAATCCCACCAGCAGAGAATGAGAGCTCCAATTCCTCTACATCCTCACCCACACTTGTTATATTATCTGTCTTGATTATAGCAATCCCAGTGAGTGTGAAATGCTGTTAAGAGTTCTTTATATATTCTAGGTACAAGTACCTTATCAGATATAGGATTTGCTTCCAATCAGGAGGAAAAGTCAGATTAATATTGCCACATTTTAAAGAACAGAAACAAAAGTCTTCCAGTACAAGATTATAAATATTGTATTATTTTCAGCAAAACACATCTGAGTTTCTATATAGTAATCATCAATAGTTTAAACTCTACTTTTTTCTGAACTTTCATTAAAGACATCCCCAGTTGGTTGAGCGGCTGCCTTAAGCTCACGTCATGATCCCTGGGTCCTGAGATCCAGCCCTGCCCTGCTGCCATATGGATGTCCGGATCCTTGCTCAGCAGGGAGTCTGCTTCTCCCTCTCCCTCTGCCCCTCCCCCTGGCTGTGCTCTCTTTCTCTCTCGCTCTCAAATGAATAAATAAAATCTTAAAAAAAAAAAAAAAGACATCCCCGATGTTGGCTGATAAGAACATAAATATGCAAAGACATGTATATAGGTGCCTCTACAGAGACGAACTTCTGACTACCCAGCAAGACTACTGCAGCTTTTATAAATCATGTTTTACAAATTCACATACTAGAATTACATTCAAAATAAGCCTTGGAAGACATCTGGCTACATGCTGTAATCATTAAAATGATGTTCTATGCTACAGAAAATGTGTTAGAGATACCCTCTATATGAAGTATGACCAGATAGTTTAAATCTCATATGACTGACCAATCAGTTGCTCCCAGAAAGTGAATACCACAAATCCTGAAGATATGTAAACACTGGCTCATTATAACAAGCCATTTTCTTGTTAGGCTGTGGTCTCTGTTAGGTGCTGAATGGTAAAATGTAATTCACTGGTCACTTCGCTATGGACACCAAAAGATTTCATTTCTGAGAATACACTCAGGCAAGAAAAGATGTTTTTAGATCACAGAACTCAGAAAACATAACTTTTTCTGTGTTCAAAGTTGAACAGAAGTGCTACACGGCCCCTATGCACTTTATCTTCGGCTCCAATTCCAGCCCATGTCCACTCCCCTATTACCTTAAAAGTCCCCTTCCTGGAGGAATGGAGGCTGAGTGCATCTGAAATAGTTGAATTCTACTCCACTGAGCTCAGCCACAGGCCCTGCATGGAAAGACCTGGGAAACATTAGCTTGCTTCTGGTCTGGCCATAATGAAAATAAATGAGGGCTTCAATTTAAAGTCGTTACTAAAAATTTGTTCTTTCCTCCATTCTAATTCTGAGACCCACTTGCAGCTAATTAGAACGGTTCCCAGCGTGATCGCCCAGCACACTGCTAGTGTAAACACCAACCATCTGAGTTTCATTACAATAAAGAAATCAAATAAACAGTGGACCAGAAAACAGTAGTTTGGGCATGGCTCATTACAGCACAATGCAGTTAACATTCCTCACTCAAGAAGGGAAAGAAGGTATCGGGCAGTGAGGCTGATGCCCACCGCTTTCCATTTTTATTAACAACATTAGTGGGGCTAGGAATTATTTCTTATCATTAACTCTGGAGAAAGAAGAGGCAGTGTTTTGTTTTTTGGGGTTTTTGTTTTTGTTTTTAATGAAAAGGAAAAAGAAGTTATCTCTGAACCTTATTGTAAACAAAAAGAAAGGTAATTATTTGCTTTGGACTACTCACTGCTTCTCCAGTTCCTCATAGGATACACTGTTTACAATTTAAATAAGGAAAAAAAAAAAAGAAAGGGGAATACAGTGTCCATAATCTGCTTAAGGTTTTTATTATTTATTCTAGGTATAAACAAATTTCTGTCAACATAGGCTGGGCATGACAATATGATTCCTAATATCTCCCCCCAAAATAATAGTAAGTAAACATATAAATAAGTGAAAGAATTACTCATGTATTTTGATATATTTTACTCATCTCATTCCCACCAACTAATATTTGGAAATATTCACATAAATAAATAATTATTTTCGGGGTTCATTTACATTATTTAGCAAGACCTTGGAACTATTAAAGAGAAAAAAAACAACAAATATTTCTGTCTCTAAAATTTAACCCTGCTTTTAAGTAACTGTAAAACTCCTAAGACATCCATTGAATTTGGTTCACAAACTCAACAAAGGTATGAATCCTTTGGTTATATCATATTCTGTGAAGAAATATGAACCAAGTCCAGCACCTCCCACCATATAACTTGTACATCTATGACTATGGTACAGAACTCATATCTGGCCCCTGGATCAGGCCACTGTTTCACTGCACATGATAGAAGTTAGTTAGCCCCTCATGATCATGCAGTTTCAATGAAGCTAGTGTGGAAACACCCTTTATTTCCTCTCTTAGAGAGTCTAAGTTTAGGTGTGCAAGTATCACATGGCTGGTATTTACAATTTTTTTTTTCATTAAAATTGTTACAGACAGATTATGATACTTGTGGGAACGTATTCACTCAGAAGGTTCCAGATGCTTTGGGCTAAGATTAAAATACCTCTAAAATAGCCTCTTTATGTTCCCACTTGGACTACTCTAAAAAGCTGTTGCATAAAAGGACCCAAACCAAGATCCTAAACCGCATGAGTCAATAACTGAAGAAAAGTCACACACACAAAAAAGCAAATAGTGTTCAAGCGAATCACATTAGGAAGAAAAGAGCTAAATCAATGGAACTAAGAGCTAAAATGCATGCTCTAACCTTGAGATTCATTTTAATCTGTGGAAGGAAACAATCACTCATCTCAGAGAAAAAAAAAAAAAAGAATAAAGAAACAGGGAGGCATTTGTCTACAGCAGTTGCTTAGTAAGGAACCTCAAGAAAAAAAGTCTGCCTTCATATAACAATTTAAAGTATTGTTTTGGAATTAACTGTCTATCAATCATCTACATGGTGAAAGAAAATTAAAGCCATGCAGTTGCAGGATTATAATGTTCACTGGAGTTGAATGGTGAGCCTACTGCTCCTTTAGAAGTTCCCCTTGGGGGCGCCTGGGTGGCTCAGTTGGTTGGGCGTCTGCCTTCAGCTCAGGTCATTATCCCAGGGTTCTGGGATCGGGTCCGCATCGGGCTCCTTGCTCAGCCGGGAGCCTGCTTCTCCCTCTGCCTGCCGCTCCCCCTGCTGTGCTCACTCTCTCACAAATGTAAAAAAAAAAAAAAAAATCTAGAAGTTCCCTTTGCATAGACGTTCTCTCAAGACTAGAATAATGTTGAAAATAGTCTAGGGGTGCCTGGGTGGCTCAGTCGTTAAGCATCTGCCTTCAGCGCAGGTCATGATCCCAGGGTCCTGGGATCAAGCCCCACATCAGGCTGCCTGCTCAGTGGGGAGCCTGCTTCTCCCTCTCCCACTCCACCTGCCTGTGTTCCCTCTCTCCTGTCTCTCTCTCTCTCTCTCTGTCAAATAAATAAATAAAATAAAATAAAATAAATAGTCTAATAGTGTCATGAATACCAAAAGGATGACAACCACGATACCCTCTAATTTTACTTTGCATTAGATAGTATTTTTCTTTCAGAGCACTTTCATTACTAATTTTTCATAACAGGAGGACATCGTCCAAATGTAGCTCACAGAATTCTGACAGAACATTAAACCAAGCAAATGGGAATGGACTGCTTAGCTTGCTTTGTCATGCCTCTTACCAACTGCCTACAGTGTGTGAGGTCTGTAAATATATTATTTTATGTCATCTTTGCAACCATGCTATCGAATCCACCACTCACACATGACGCCACTGAGAAAACTGGGACAGGGATTGGCTTGTGTAGTTTCTCAAAGCTGGGAACTAGAGGAGGCAGGATTTGAAACCAGGTTTAGCTTTACTCTAAAATCCATGATCTTCCTTCTATCTTGAGTGTATTTACTTCATTTTTGTGTATAAACTATAAACTTTGCCATAAACCAGGTTTTAGAAATAAATACACTTAATGCATTGTAGAATATAAATATACTTAAGCAAACTGTATGATGGGAAGAATATACAATTCTGAGGTACAGTGACCCTCATTAGAACATGCATTAAAGCATGCATATTCTCACAAACAAAACAGAAAAGCAGCCATACTTAATCTCAGATAACTAAACCGCTGAACTCTACAGGTAGAAATTCATTTTTTTAGGGGCACCTGGCTGGCTATGCTGGTAGAACATGCGACTCTTGATCTCAGGGTTGTGAGTTCCAGACCCATGTTAGTTAAGGTACAGGGATTACTTAAAAATAAAATCTTAAAAAAAAAAGAAATTAATTTTTTAAATCTCAGATTGCTTTTCTTCTGCCACATGGTATGTTCATGGAATGTGGATCCCAGCAATGAAAGGTTACACAGAAACTGAAATAATCTAAAGAAAGCAAAACTCACATAAAACTTGTTTAGGTAAAACAAAGGGAATGAAGAACTGATTCCCAGGTTATTCTCCGTTTGGGATTATTCATATGTCTTTCAGAAAGTCACTGAGAAAAACTGAAAAGGAGTTAACACATTATGATAAAATGTGCCTGGAAAGAAAAAGAAAGACTTTCTTTTTTAAATCTTTTTTCTGCCACAAAGCAGTTGCCTGAGCTTTGGTATGATAAAGCACTTACACCTTCTGCCATTTTACATCTGTAATATTAAGGGTTTGAGCTCAGATTTCCCTTCTATTTCTGATATTCTATTAGGCTGTGAACCATAAAAAGAACCTCAATGTTGTCCATCACGGTTTTAATGTAGCAGCAGGCAAATTCTTCTGTCTCTCCAAATCACAAATGTCCCTGAAACTCAGTTTAATTGTCCGAAGTCCACTCAAGTAAGGAAAGCAACAGCTGCCATCAGAAGCTTACAATACCAAGTTTAGAAGAGTGTGTGTGTATGCACACATGTGTTCGGGTGTGTGTGTGCGCGCGCGCGCGTGTGTGTCCAGGAAAGGTCATAAATTTGACCTCCGGGAAGCAGCAAAGGTTCCATCCACAGTGCCTGCTGTGACAGCATCTGGAAATTCCTCACTTGGGTCAGTGGGGAGACATTCTCTGTTTACTTTGCTTTCGTTTTATACCCATGTGGTGTTGAGCATATCAATAATATATTTCAATCTCATCATGAAACCCTTTAATGATTTACTTTTCAAACCTCCCAGGCCCATCTAGCCACAGGAAAACCCATTCCTTTTGTTACAAACTGAAAGGATGACAGTCAAAACACAGACAGAAGAAAAAGCACTGGACGGAATATTACATCGTTTCTCCTGCTCGCCCACAGTAGCCATAGCTGAGCTTTCAATGTCTGGAGAGAACATGGGGAAGGCTGCTAACTTCCTGTAGTAACTTTTTCTATAAGTGACATGTGTAGAAACACATGGAGTTTTTACATGATTGGCAGTATTCACAGAAAAATTTTCTGCAAAACTGAATATGGCAATAATTAATTCTGGAATTCCTTAGTGCATTACCGCCTAAAAAATTTATAGACATTTTCATATATTTCATATTCTCCTGTGTAGATCATGCCAAAAGTTCATTTAATTCCACTCCATTGTTAGAAATCATCTGAATTGATAAATGGAGTATGTTACTGACGTTCTGTCCTGCTTACCACAACTTTGCAGGGAAAGCAGTCCTTCAATTGATGAGTCACTAAGACAATTCTCAGTGACTGATAACTACTCATCCCTCCAAGTGTCCAAATCAAAACTTAGAGCATCATCTTTGTTTCATTCTCTCCATTCACCCTCTGGGTTTAGTCACTTTCCATGTCTGTCCACGCTCTCACCTAGAATTTCCCAAATCAACTCAAGTCCCTCTCCCACATAGCCATCATGGTCCTCAGGACACTATCTGTAGCCTAGATATTCCCTATGCTCCTACACACTCTCTTACATAGCTTTTTTTATCCACAACTGAAACAGAGCAATCATATTTAAATGCAATCTGATTGTGTCATGTACATGCTTGAGCCCTTCTTTGTTCACAGAGCTGCTCAATAAATACCAGATGATTTTAATGGAATAGCTTGTATTCCTGCAAAGGTGGCTGTGTACAAACCAAAACATTAATAATATCTTCATCTACATTTGAAATTAAATAGGGCAAGCAAAATGAAGCAAAGAAAGGAAGGAAAGAAACATTTATTAGCACTTATTATGTACGTGGTATTTCATATATGTGATTTTATTTGCCATGGGACCCTTTTGGTGTAGGCTTAAATACTCTAATCTTGCACAGGAGAAAACTGAGGTACAGAGAGACTAAATTTCTCGCTTTCAAGAGTTACACAAGTAACAAACATCAGGGCCAGAATGGCTGCCTAGTTCCAATATTTTACTCCATGCTCACCCCATATAGTAAAGGAGTTAATGCCCTCATCCATTCTTATGATAAACTTCCTCTCCACAGTGACACTTACCTCCTCACTCCTCGGTACCTTCCTGCTCTCTAAATGTCTCCCCTGTGTTCAAAAAGGAAAAGGGGTTTGAAGCAGTCATCTTCTGCCCCCACGTGTCCATCTCCACCAAATCACCACCCATTCATCCCTCAAACCTCCACAATACAACTCCACCTCATCCATCACATAAACGATTCCTACTAAAGTCACCAATGACTCCTGTGTCACAAAATCAGAGGATCCTTTTCGGTCGTCCTCTGTCATAAAGTCTCAAGAGCAAAGTATACCTTCACTGCTTTCTTTATATAAAACATTATCTTGGGGCGCCTGGGTGGCTCAGCCGTTAAGCGTCTGCCTTCGGCTCAGGTCATGATCCCAGGGTCCTGGGATCAAGCCCCGCATCGGGCTCCCTGCTCTGCGGGAAGCCTGCTTCTCCCTCTCCCACTCCCCCTGCTTGTGTTCCCTCTCTTGCTGTGTCTCTGTCTGTCAAATAAATAAATAAAATCTTTAAAAAAAAATAAAAAATAAAAAAAAATAAAAAAATAAAAAATAAATAAAACATTATCTTACCCCAGAACTTCCTGATTTTCTCCTTCTTCCATTCTGATCTCCACTTCTTAATTTCCTTATGGGCTCATCCTCTTCACCACAGCTTTTAATTCCTGGGAATTTCAGTCTGTTATGTCCTCCCTTTGCACTCTCCCCATAAGAGATTTAATATACTATAGCACAATCCTAAGAATCTAAGAATCACTCTTAACACGTCCCTTTCCCTCATATTGCTCCATACCCATTTCATTACATGGTTCTTGCAGGGATTTGACCTCCTAAACATCTTCATAATCCAGTGACTTACTCTGATATCTATCAATTGTGGGGTATCTTGTTATTGTAGAGGATGAGAGCATTAAGAAAAATAACAGTTTTATATATTCCCTTGGCCCCTAGAGAGGAGAAAGGCTAGATCTGACCCAGAGCTATGCTGATCCTAGACCAGTGACTTTAAAACACCTCTCAACAGATTCCTCTTAATGAAGTTCCTCCTCCAACATATTACTGAACAACTATCATATACAGTTCTCTGAATGATCTCTCTAATCTCTAAGTATGGCCAAGAAATAAAATAACATAGGTGCTCTATGGACAGAAACCTGGAGAAAGTCAGTGAGGCTATATTTAGGAAGATCCTGTACTAGAAATCTAGTCACAGGGATTCTGCTGAAATTATGTTTCCCTGGGTGGTGGTAAACATTTCCTGCTTAGGTTTTTTTGTTTTGTTTTAAGATTTTATTTATTTATTTGTCAGAAAGAGAGAGACAAAGATGGGAAGCACAACTGGGGGAGCAGGAGGCAGAGGAAGAAGCAGACTCCCTGCTGAGCAGGGAGCCTGATGCAGGACTCGATCCCAGGACCCTGGGATCATGACCCGAACCGAAGGCAGACGCCTAAGTGACTGAGCCACCCAGGCACCTCTCCTGCTTACGTTTTACCAAAGCTTGAGGAGAGTAAACTCACCCACCCATCAGGAAAGGAGGCCATCAGAACAACAGCCTAATGTCCAGTGCTGTGACTACCTTCAGCATTATTATTCTCACATCACATGCTCCAGTCTTCCCAAAGGCAAAAGAGAAGTAGAACAAGCAAGGAGAAATTTGTGGCCAAATCTGTGGTCAAAAAGGAAATTTTGTTACTATAAGGCAAAGACAAGAGAGGAGCAGGACTTCAGGCATGGCAGCCTGAAGAGCTGGCACCATGTTTAAGAACAGTTCCAGGCAGACAGAGTTGAAAGCACTGGGGTAGAATGGGTGAAAGCTCTACTAAAGACCTGGCAGACAAAGAATACTGGACTCTGATCATCCCTATCACAGAATGTTCACAGAGCAGAGGTTCCTACACAGAGGAGCAAGGCAAGAAGAAAACTGCTAAGACACCTGCCAGTGCAGGAGTTTCACTCTTGGACCATGGGCTCCTGCCCTTTTCTCCAACTCCAGAGCAGGCAAAGATTTTGCCAGAGGGGTTCAGGGGGATAGGCAGTCCATAAAAACAGAGAGTGCTATAACTTTTCCTAACGGAACTGATGTTACATGGAACAGACTTTGGGGAAGTTCAAGCCTGAGGACTCTGTAAAGCAATGGAGATGTTAGTGGTGTCCCCATAGGGAGGACACTAACAGATTCATATCAACAGCAAGTGAAACAACAGACCACTAGAAGTTTAACGGAAAGGAAAAGGCAGTTCAGAATATTCCTCCTAGAGTTGGAGCATGCCTCAAACACTGGCAACACACTAAAGTGGAAAAGATGCTTGAATTTAATTGGATCGGACTATGGAGCAATTTAAGCTTGTTGTTGAAAACAATAAAACAATCAACTAGCAATTAGTGGAAGCTAACAGCTGGGTGTGATATCAATAGAGGAAAACCAGCCAGAAACTTAATGGGAAGGTCAGGGAAAGGGATAGACAAAGAGAGTCTGGATAAAACCATAATCATCCCTGTTGGTCAGGGAGATTATTTATGCACATGCCCAGAGCTGCACTCCCTGAGAAGTGATATGAGAGGTTGCTCGCTGTGGAGGAAACAGGCGTTCCTGAATGAATCTAGTAATAATTATAACCATGTATAGTTGAGTTTGTAACATATACACAAGCATACTGTGTGTGATGATAACAGCACAAAAGAGGAGAAGAGGTTATAGAGGAACAGAGCTATGTAAGAGTAAAGTTTCTATATCTCACTGGAATTTAATGATTATAAATTTGAAGTAAATTCAGATAAGTTGAGAATATATGTAAGCCTTAGAGGAACCACAAATAAAATACATTTTAAAAATAGTTTAGAAATTATTAAAGGAAAAAAAAATTATCAAAGGAATTTAAAAATTTAGTGTAGAAAATACCCACTCATTGCAAAAGAAGGCAGTAAAGGGGCGCCTGGGTGGCTCAGTTGGTTAAGCGACTGCCTTCGGCTCAGGTCATGATCCTGGAGTCCCGGGATCGAGTCCCGCATCGGGCTCCCTGCTCGGCGAGGAGCCTGCTTCTCTCTCTGACCCTCCCCCCTCTCATGTACTCTCTCTCATTCTCGCTCTCTCAAATAAATAAATAAAATCTTTAAAAAAAAAAAAAAAAAAAGAAGGCAGTAAAGAAGGAACAGAAGAACAAAAACTGCTTGCAGCATATGGAAAACAAAAAGCAAAATAATAAAAGTGAATCAATATCTTTAATATCATTAAATGTAAATGGATTAAATAATCCAATCAAAGCAAAGATTATCATATTGGGAAACAAACACAATTCAACTCTATGCTGTTTTTGGAAGATACACTTTAGACTCAGAGAGATAAGTAAAAGAATGAGGGGAAAAAAGGTATACCAGGCAACCACAACCATCAACTATAAGAGAGCAGAAGTGACGTACTAATATATATCAGTATACAAGTATCAGGCACAATTTAATTAATTTAAAAGTAAAAATATTTTTCAGTATATGGAGGGACATGTTATAATGAAAGAAAGAGCAATCTATCAGGAAGATATAATAATTATAAACATATATGCACCAACAAGAGAGCCTCAAAATGCATGAAACAAAAAAATGATAGAATTGAAGGGATATAATATTTGAATAATAGCTGGAGACTTCAAGATCTGTTCAGATAATGAGTAAAACAACTAGGCCAAAGAGCAACAATGTTATAGAAGACCTGACCGACAACATAAAGCAAATAGACCTAACAGACTTAACAGAACATGTCACTCAATAGCAGAAGCACACATTCTTTTCAAGTGCATATGGAATATTCTCCAGGATATACCATATGTTAAGTCATAAGTCAAACTTCAATGAATTTAATAGAATTGAAATCATACAAAATACGTTTTCTAACTACAGAGAATTAAGTTAGAAATCAGTAATAGAAGAAAATTTGGGAAATTCACAAATATGTAGAAATTAAACATCAAACTTGACAAATAACCAATGGGTCAAAGAAGTCACAAAAGAAATTAGAAAATACTTTGATATGAATGAGAAAAAATAAATGCAACATACTATAATTTGCAGGATGAATTTAAAGCAGTGCTTAGAAGGAAATTTATAGTTACAGTATATGCTTTTATTTAAAAAGAATAATCTCAAATCAATAACTGAATCTTTCATTTTAAGTAAATGAAAAAAGAAGAGAAAACTAAACCCAAGGTAAGCAAAACAAAAGAAATAATAAAGAATAGAACAGGAATAAATGAAATAAAAATAGAAAAAAATTAAGAAATCAACAGTCGTTTAAAAAGATCAGCAAGGTTGATAAAGCTTTAGCTACTAGACTAACCAAGTAAAAAGGAGAGAAGACTCAAAATACTAAAATTGTACAATGTGAACAGAACACAGATCTGTAGATGTGAGAGTAGATAATGTTCAAAGATCCAGGCAGAGAGGGAAATCTGAACAGGTTGAGGACTTCATACGTGAAGGCAGGGTCAAGGAAAGAGCACTGACAGTTTGAAAACCAGCTTTTGGCAATTCTATAGGCTCTGGGGCAAAAAACTAAGGCGAGGACTCAAACACAGAAACTGAGACAGAAATTCCTGTTCCAGACCCAGCACAAAAGGAAGGGCAAAGGCAGAACCAAATAATCAGAAACAATTCACAAATTCTGAACCAGAGAGGCCACAAATGATGCTAATATTTCAAATATTAAGCTGGAGCTTCTTTAATCCCTAATGCAAAGGTCAGGACTTATCCTAAAAACTTGTGCAATTGACATTGGGTTAAGCTGCCTCTGCCATTAGGATAAATCAACTTTGAATGCTGGGAAGTGTATAACGCTGGACTTCTGACCACTGTTTCTCTCTCTTTCATCTTTCTTTTTAAGGAAGTCACTTCTATACAATGACATAAAGGACAGAACTATATATGGATAAATAACTTTTGCAAACAGAAATTTATATATATATATTCCAAACTACAATTTAATTTTCCTCAGGACTAAAGGATATCTCATTCTCTCAATTTCAAACACCTAAGCTTTCTTTATATTTAAGAGTAAAGAATTTAAGAGGTTATAGTTTGAGATGTAGAATTTTTATCCATAATACCATACTACATTCTGTCTGTAGGTCAATAGTTCTCAAACAAGGCTGAATCCCAGATTTGTCAGGAAGTTTGTTTTGGTTTTAATACAGACTCCTACCTCCTAATGAAAGCAAGCATTTTTTGAGTTCTTTCTATGTACCAGGCAAGTGTAAGTGTTATTTCTATGCTACAGATGGGAAAATTTAGGCAGGAAAACTAAATAACTCCACAGTTACCTAGCTAGTAATGGAAGAGCTGGAATCCACACCAAGGCAGTCTGGCTCCAGACCTGGGCACCACACTGGCATATCCATCAATATTTCGGGGAAGGAGCCCAGAATGTTGTATGTTTTTAAAAGTCCTAGAGGATACCCATGCTCATCTGGACTTGGGAACCACTGTTCTGGCACATTTCTGTTTGAAAGTGCACTTACAAACAGATTGTGGTTCTTCTAACATCTGTGCTAATATTGTATTAAGTGTTAGGCATTTAGGGAAAAGGCTGTTTTAATTTGTTTTAGAAGGTTTCTACATAGCTTAATAAGCATATTACTCTAATAATAGAAAAAATATCAGTGTGCCAGAAATATACTTCAGTTCAATGATAAAGAATATTAATAGCACTAATAATGATTGCTAAAACTTACTGTAAAACATTGAGCTGAGTGCTTTATATTTACTATCTCTAATTCTTGCAATATTGTCACCATTATAAAGATGATAAAATTGAGGCTGTGGAAAGGTCCAAGGTACAAAGCCCAGATTAGAACTGCCCTACATTGAATACAAAGTTCTTCTTTTTCCCATTTAGCTTACAGACATCCTCTTCATACACGAGTATGAAGCAGCATCTTAGAAGTCCGTACCTGTGCCCATTTTAACTTAGCTCCTCCTTTGGAGAAGAACTTTGGTATGGTTCCTTCTACAGCTCAAGCCAATCCAAGGTCTATCAGGGGACTTTAATTTTCTTCTGAGTCCTACAGTTTCTGGAAAAGATAAGTGAAAATAATTCTGTTCCTTATGAGGTTGCTGGGTAGTAAAGACAGGATTAACACAATTGGATTCTGGAAGAAAACCAAGAAGAGATTAGTAGGATGTCAAATCAAGGAACTGAAGAGAATGGTGGCAGTGTGGTATGATAAAGTACTGATATAGCTTCTTCTTATGTTTTAAACTATCAGCATGTGTTACTTTAGCAAACAAAAATAAAGGAAGAAACTTCCCTGAGTTAACAATTGTGTGACCCTTTGGGTCATATACTTGAGGAGACTCAAGTAAACAGAAATATATGCACATTTAAGTGTAAAAACCAGTTGGTTACACTCAGGATTACTAGTCTCAGCTTAGTCACCGACACGTATTAGCTGACCTTAGGCAATTTATTTAGCTTCTCTGCATCTCAGACTCCCTAGCTATAGGTCATTAATGCACCAATATATTCTTTTTTTTTTTTTTTAAAGATTTTATTTATTTATTTGAGACAGAGAGATTGAGAGAGACAGAGAGCACATGAGAGGGGGGAGGGTCAGAGGGAGAAGCAGACCCCCTGCTGAGCAGGGAGCCTGACGCGGGACTCGATCCCGGGACTCCAGGATCATGACCTGAGCCGAAGGCAGTCGCTCAACCAACTGAGCCACCCAGGCGCCCTGCACCAATATATTCTATATCCCCTCTTTCCAGGCCCAAATAAAAATGAGTCATCTATATCTAAATTAGAAATCACAAATGAGAAGAAAAAGGATATCACCATGTGCCACGTTTCTAAGAACCTTAAATCCAGGAAATCAGATAAATCAAGTGATATGAGGGAGTTATGTAAGTTTGCAGAAGCCCAGAAAGACCACCTTGACTCACACTCCAAAAACCATGTTGGGCACCCCCTCCATTTAGGGTGGGAAAAAAAATATATATATATATTATATATATATTATATAAATATTTTATATTTATTTTATATATTATATTTATATAAACATTATAAATTTATATAAATTTATAGATATAAATTATATTTTTATTTATATTTTATACATTATATTTTTATATTTATATATCTATACCAGAAGAGAAATGCTAAACTAAGATCCTCTTTGGTAGATTATTCATAGGTCTCAATAAGATTTTTAGATATCATCAAGGAAAGAATAAAATACTTCTGAGATTCCTCTCCTGAATATTGCATAGCTAGAAATTCAAACTCTTAGAACTTGAAGTGGGAGTATTTGGAATACTGTTTACTTTTATCCACTGAAACTAAACATATGCATAGCATATGGCCCATGTATGTATCCTGGCCATGTTCTATTCTTTGATCTGGGTGCTATTTACATGGTGTGCTCAGTTTGAAAATCCATTAAAGTTATAACATAAACATTAACCATGTTTCTATATATTTGTTATACTTCATAAAACTTTTTTTTTTAATTATCACCAGTCCCCCCAAAATTTCCCCACAATCACTATCCTTCCGCATCGTGTTTGCTGATAGGCATTTGTTGCTCCATTCCTAACTCTCTGCACTAGTTGGGAAGCAACTGTTGGTCATTTAAAACATTAATGGTGCCTAAGGCCACTTGTAAGGCAAGCAGTCTTATTTTTGCCACTCATAATATTCCACTCTATCTTGTAGCAATCAATCAAGGCAAACTCTCTTCCCCCCAGGATAATTCTGATGAAGTTAATTCCGCTCCTAGCTTCTGAAACATTTGACAAAGGTAATCCTATATGTCCATTTCACGTCCCTGAACACAGTGAAGAATTTATAAATAGGCACATGCCCCAAGTTAGGCCAGTCAAAGCCAGCAAAATTTCCAAAGCCTTTGTTTGATCTCTCAGAAACTTCCTTTCTCACTAGACTTACGTGAGGGAAAATAAAGCTTCAGAGTGAGAAAGAACTGTCAAAAATAGGAAGTTAAGATTTCAGTCAACACCACATACAGTTAAGTGTTGAATTTAATCATGGGTGAAGCCAGACCTTTGGTAGACCTTTCTAATTATGAAAGACAACAAACTACCTTTTGTCTCAAGACCGTTTGTCATAGATATTCTGTCTCTTAAAACCAAGAGAGTCTAACCTAACATAGATTTTCCTTCAACAATCTCCATAAACACTGTTTATTTTAGAAGGTGTCTCCTTCTGACAGCTACTTCCACCTACTGTATCAGAAAAAAGCTCAAAGATGTTGAGAAATAAGATGAAATTCCAGGAGCTTTGTCTCTGATATTCTCTCCCAAGATGAAGAAGGGCAATAAACATCCAGGTGACCACACAATCCTCTTGGCACAGGTCCTATTGTCCTCTGAGAGGACCCTTTTCTAAAGCCCTTGCATTCCTTCCCTTGGCCATTACCAGAGACAAATATAGAAACACAGCAATGCAAGACTGCCCTTACCTGCCAAATGGCAGGCCCTGAGTTTCCTGATCCAGAGGGTAAGGACTGGTGGTAGGGGAGAGAATCCATCTGGCTGCTGATGGCACGTAAGGCAGGCTAGTGGAGCATGGACCCCCGCATAAGAGGAAAAAAACCCTTAAAAATCTCAGATTCAGAAATGTATACTAAGCATCTCTTCCTTAGAGCTTAGAAGCCAGCCTGTGCCTCCTTAAGTTTGGAAACTTTATCATTGGCAGAGGCAGTAAATAAATTCTCCTAGATGCCACCATTAAGGAGTTAAGAAACACCCTGGCTTTTTTTTTTTTTCTTTCTTTCTCTTTGGTATTAAGATAATAAAAGGCACACATTTTAAAACTAATTTACCCTCTAAAAAATTAAAGCATTTTTACCACTGTTTGCTTTTCTAGTTTCTTTAATTTGGGTAATTGCTTAGTCAACCTTCAAAAATATATATTCTGTCTTAAAAAAACAGCTAAATATGACGGATCACCTTCATTTTCATTTCAGATTTGGCATGCTGGACCTAGATTGTGTATTCTTTCCATGGCGCCACACCAGAGTCGGATACTTAATTAATTTCCTTTCGTTTGTGCAGGCTTGCACTTAAAGGGACAGTGTCCCATTCTGATGGCTTGCTTTTGGCTGAAGTTCAAAAGTATCACTTCTTAAATCTTTTTTTTTTTCCTTCAAAACTTCCCAGAGTGCTATATAGAAAAAAAAAATAAAATAAAAACACCCTGGTGTTTTTCTCCACCCTCACGCTTCTCTTTACTACCATTTCTTTTACTCATATTTATTCTTTATTTAAACCAATCTTTCCCTAAAAAGAAAAAAAAAGAAGAGAGAGGGACAGAGACAGAGAAGGAAGCAATGAAAGAAGGCACAAGACATGTGCTCTCTTATTCCCGCCCTCCTGCCCCCCCACCCCGTCTTTGCTTTCAAAGCTGGCAGTGAGACTGTACTTCATGATGATGTCAACTGGTCAGAATCATTGGGAATGATCAAAGACTTTTTGAACATTAAGATAATATCTTCTCACCGCAAAGGAAGACCTGCAACCTTCTCATCATATATTTCACACCATCCTTATGGTAAAACAAAATGTTCTGAAAGACAAGTGATAGCTAGGTGCGTTTGGGAGTAGGTATGACATTTGACAGTTTGACATCTGAGAGGAAGTTAGGGAGTTGAGGGTAATAGAGACTGATAACACCAGAAAACATACTTACTTGCATTATGCAAGGTTTTTTTCCTACTGGAATCTCCTTGATCATTCAGCATACCAAGTTATTCTAGAACAGAATTTCCTTGCTCATATGTACCATACACCATGGCATTCAGTATATCATATCCAGCAATTTTATATGCTGTGCCCTGAACCAAAAGAACACATTTTTGGGGTCCTTGGGTGGCTCAGTCGGTTGAGCATCTGCCTTCAGCTCATGTCATGATCCCAGAGTTCTGGGATCCAGCCCCACATGGAGGCTCCCTGCTCAGCAGGGAATCTGTTTCTCCCTCTGCCCTCCCTACCCCATGCTCTTTCTCTCTCTCTCAAATAAATAATTTTTTAAAAAGATTTTATTTACTTATTTGACAGAGACAGACACAGGGAAAGAGGGAACACAAGCAGGGGGAGTGGGAGAGGGAGAAGCAGGCTTCCTGCAAAGCAGGGAGCCCGATGTGGGGCTCGATCCCAGGACCCTGGGATCATGACCTGAGCTGAAGGCAGACGCCCAATGATTGAGTCACCCAGGCGCCCCTCAAATAAATAAATAATCTTAAAAAAAAAAACCACACACACATTTTTAACAATGGATTGTTGCACAGTGATTTCTTTTTCCCTGCCTAAACCCAGCTCTCTGCCCAAGGAAGGAAGGTGGGGATGAAGTATTCAATCCCCACCTTGCAGACACTAAATACACAGCATTTTCTATGGAGAATTTAACTTTAGCCTAGTTCTGAACCTCATGTTTCTATTCCATTGTCTCTATGGCCCAACACTGGCTGATTTGAAACATTTCTCTTTCTCTCTCTCTCTCTCTGTCTCTCATTTCCATTGTGGTAACATATACATGGCACAAAATTTACCATTTTACTCATTTTTAAGTGTACACTTCATTGGTATTAAGTACATTCACACTATCATGCAACCATCACCATCATCTATCTCCAGACTTTTTTCACCTTCCCAAACTGAAACCATGTCTCCATTAAACATTAACTCCCCATTCCCTTCTCCCCCCCCAGCCCCTGGCAACCACCAATCTAATTTCTGTCTCCATGAATTTGACTACTTACTCCCAGTACCTCATATAAGAAGAATCATAAAGCAGCTGTCCTTTTATTACTGGCTTATTTGACTTAGCATAATATTTTCAAGGTTCATCCATGTTGCAGCATGTGTCAGAATTTCCTTTTTTAATACTAAATAATATTCCATTGTCTGTACAGACCACATTTTGTTTATTCATTTATCCACAGATGCACACTTCGGTTTCTTTCACCTTTTGGATATTGTGAATAATGCTATGAACATGGGTGTACAAATATCTGTTTAAGTCCCTGCTATCAACTCTTTTGGATACATACATACAGACAAGGGGAACTGCTGGATCACATAGTACTTCTAGCTTTGATTTTCTGAGGAGTTGCCACACTGTTCTCAATAGCAGCTGCACCACTTTACCCTCACACCAGCAGTGCACAAGAGTTTGTATTTCCCCACATCCTCACCAACATGTATTATCTTCTGGACCATGACTCTGTTGTCCAGTAGTTTGCTAACTCCCGAGCAACTGCATCTTTTTTTATGCTTGAGAGCCTTTCCCCAACATTAACTAGATAGGATGTCTCAGTTGATTCTTCCTTTCCAAGTTGAACTGGAAGGTAGATACAGAAAACAGGGAAACTTGTGAATCTAACCTCCCGGTTACTAAGAATGAAACAACCTTCCATGGTCTGAAAGTAGAGGTTCAGCTTTTACAGACTTGGTGAAAATAATTCTTAACTATAATCCAGCTGTCAGTGGCAGGAATCTACTCTAAAATCATTTCTACAGTGAAAAGAAGTGATCGAACTTGGAAGGAATGTTAAAGTAAAGCAATTCCTTGTTGGTGGCCATAAAACAGCAGTCTCTAGTACCACCTCCTCACTCATCTTTATGGCCCCAGGCCCCTGGACAGTGCAGAACCCACACTTAATATTTTGTTACCCTTTGGTAGTGAGTTTACTGTCTATTCTATATAATATATATATATTTTTAATACAACAAACACAATGTATTTTGGGGGTTTTGCTATATTTTTCTTATATAGTTAACAAAAACCAAATTATATACATTAGATATATCTATATAATAGATAGAACCACAGCTGTTATAGCAGAACCCCAACTTGCAAAAGTGGATGGATGATAAAAAGCAAACTCTAATTTGCCTCTTCTTATGCAGCTGTCACAGTGTCTTCGAGATCTCCAGACCTTCCTATATCTTGCTCTACCTGTAGGGTCCTCTATAAGTTGTATTTTCCAAAACTGTTCTCACCATCCTGCTGTAATACTGAACTGTATCCCTCATATATTGTTCACTTTTTGCCTCCAATCCAGGATAAAGTTGTCCAGGGTGAATTTTTCTACCCATCTAAAAATGTATCAAAGTGGCCTAACGTACATATTCAGGGAAGAGAAAAAGTGTCAGGGAAGAAAAAGCTCTTCAAACCATGCCCTTCACAATTTAATGATGACCAACAGCAACCAGTGTTTCAGAATGCCTTGTGAATGGTAAAAGGGAACTAGGAGGGTCCTCTATTAAAGGGAAATTGACTGTCTGATATATTGGCTAATAAAATCAGGAGGTCTCCCCAGGTAGCTGCACCTTAATCAAGCATGGCAAGTTAACACATCTACCAACAGAAAAGGCCGACTCACACTGCCAGCTTGATGCCTAGTCACAAATGGACAAAATACTCATGAGGGGCAAATCTTTTCTTAGCTAAAAGCTTCCACACAGGAAAAAAAGACAACCCACAATAGCAAGAGGGATCATAGTATTGACTACTAGTCACCCTCTAGTATTGTTAGCCACATACTTGCCTTCAGAGTTTAACCCCCAACAGCAAGAGATTTTTCCAGTGAGAGAGAAAATGAGTGGGAGAGGGAGAGGCAGGCTTCCTGCAGAGCAGGGAGCCCGATGTGGGGGCTCCATCCCAGGACCTTAAATCATGACCTGAGCCAAAGGCAGACGCGCAATGACTGAGTCACCCAGGCATCCCTCAATAAATAAATAATCTTAAAAAAAAAAAAAACCACACACACATTTTTAACAATGGATTGTTGCACAGTGATTTCTTTATTACCCTTTATTAAGCACCTACTGTCATACACTGAATGTTCCTTTACTGGTGTTTGCCTTCACTATAAACACCATATAATTTAATCTGCCTACCACCTACTTGAGGCAAATATCATCCTCCCCATTTTGCAAGTGAAGAAACTGAGTCAGAAAGGTTACATAACTGGTCCAAAAGTACAGAGGAAATGTAAGAACTTTTGTCCATTAACTATACAGATGTAAAAACAATGCTCCAAACTTGCACTAAACAAAAATCATGTAAACCTGGAGAAAATGATGTGTGAGCAGTACCCTGAATAACAGAACATTCCAGCTCAGGAGCTGGCAAATTATAGCCCATGGACCAAATCCAGTTCACCATCTGTTTTTGTATGCCCCACAAACTAAGAATATTTTTTATATTGTTAAATGGTTGAAAGAAAAACCAAAAGAATATTTCACAACACATAAAAATTACATGAAATTCAAATTTTTGTATCCATAAATAAAGATTTATTGGAACATAGCCATGCTTATTCATTTGCATGGTGTCTATGGCTACATTTGCACTTCAGTGAAGAGTAGTTGCAGCAGAAAGACCTTATAGCTTGCAAAGCCTAGAATATTTACTATTTGCTTTTTTACAGAAGAATTTTGCTGACCCCTGTTCTAGCCGAAAGACTCCTGTTCAAGGAAACATGTCATGTAGTAAAGCCTTGATTATCTCAGCGACCAGTGCATAACTCGGTGTTCCCAAAATTTTCACTAAAGGTGTAACACTAACAGACATACCCCAAATACATGAATCTGTGACCGTGTTAATAAGATAAATTTGTTGTCAATTATTCACTTTCCAAAAGGATTCACTAGAAGATGTCATTTCTCAATGATTTTCATCCAAGTATTTCAGATGGGATTTGACTTACCAAACCTGATTTTATTCACTCTTTCATAAACATACCCATTAGGTAAAATGAGGTACACCTGTTTTGACAAACTCAGTGCAATACAAATCTGTCTTGAATGCCGTCCAAGGGAGGTTAATTTTCAAAGGACCAGAGGGACCTCATTATAACCACTGCTGCTTCTGTCTTATACTCCCTGTAACATAGACTCCCATGAGCAGCTTTCTAGCCAGGTCCCAGCAGATTCAGGCAGAGTGAAGCTAGCAAATCAGGATTTGGCTTCAGCCAGCTCTCAGCCAGGAAAACAAGCAGGTTCTGGGGGGAAATTATCAGCAGAGGAAATAAAATTGTCAGTGGGCCTTTTTACAGAAATAAAAGGGTACAAGGTAGGTCAGACAGTATAGGCAATAAGATTTAAGATACTCAAAATGTCCCATATCAAAGCCAGAGGAGACGTAAGACTGTTTTAGGGACACTTCCAGTGTTCCATTTGTTTAACACATAGAGCTTGATGGTAGGTATTCATTCTGGAATACTGAGCAAAAAAAGGTTCAGACATTAACTAATACAAATACAAAATAAGCTCATGGACCCATGGGCCAGTACTGGGATATAAAATCAGTCCCTGGAGGGTTGTTAAGTGAGAATAAGTTCCCTTGGGAAAGTAAAATGCATTAGATTTTCATGTGGGTTCCTGGATGAGTTTGGTTATGATGACTCAGGAGACCTCCCTGATATCTTTTTGTATATTTTAGAATTTCCTTGGCCACTGTAATTTAAAATTACAGTTTCTCCCAGCCATTCTTACTCCCTCTCCTGCCTTATTTTTCTCCCTAACACTCATCACGATCTGACAATCTAAATGTTGTAGTTATTCATTTGCTTATAGTCTGTCTCCTGCTTCTAGAATGTGAGCTCCATAAGGGCAAGGATTTTGTCTGTTTTGTCTACTGAATTCTCAGCCCAGTGTCTGACCCACAGTATGTACTCAAGAAGTTATTCCTGAAGGAATAAAGTAACTTAAAGGGGATTTCTTATCAAAACGCCAGAATGAATCCCCTTGATCCTTGTGAACTGCCTCCGAAGATGACCACTCCTCCCTCTGTCATCTTGCTCACCTTCCCTCAAATGGTAGGGATGCTAAGATGATTTCTAGATCTTTAAAACATTAAGACTAATTTGCTCTCTCCCTGGCTGCAATGTTCATTTGCTTTATGCTACCAGCCAGAACCAAACAAATAACCAATGTTCAAAAAGTCCAGCACCTGACGCTTCACAGGGACTTGATACATGCATGTGACTATCTGAATTACTGAATGAATAAATGAATGAAACAGATGATATGCAAATGAACTGACATGCATTGGTAACTGATCACCAACAAGAAGGTTCATTCTGTAAATTTAAATATTTAGTTTCCTTGATATTACTCTTTCCAGGTTCTCCTCAACCCTTTCTGATCTTTACTTTAGTTTCCTTCTAAAGATTATTTTCTTTTATCTTTCCCTTAAATGAGGATATACTCTGTGATTGCAAAACATGCTAGTATTTCACATGTTTTTCCACATAAAGTAACACATAAAAGATGCTAACATTCTTACAGCATATGGACAGGGGAATGATAAAGCTGCTTGTGGTCACAGGTTGCTGGTCCTGGGATTCTGACGGCCCAAACACTGCTCTACAGTCCCAGGAGACCCAGCAGCAGCCACAGAGTTAAAGGAATCAACATGTGTGTATACTTGCAGCCCATCTAAGGCACACCAGGATACTGTACCACAGCAACCGGGAAAGTCTTCTACTCATCTGCTTCTACACTTCCCTGGTGAATCCTATTCACTCACATTTTTAATCACCTAGAGACCAATTAACTCCTATATGTACCCTCCTTCTCTAAATATCCACCTCTTAGCTCCCAGGATCCATCCAGAATCAAATGTGCCACCACTGATTGGGTATGTTCTCAGGATGTTCCACACCTGACTACATCCTCTACTTAAAGCACACTTCCTACCACATTTCTCCCTTCTACGTGGCAATTAAGCCAGTGATCCAAACTAGAAACCTGGGAGTCATCTTTATTCATTTACCATCCTCCGTATGACAGCAATCCCCGGGCCAGCCAAGCTATTCATCTCTCTACATCAGCTGCCTCTCCTTTAGTTCAAGCCTATGTTATCTTTCACCTGAACTATGCAAGCCTCCTAATGTGTCTTAGCTCTTCCAAACTACTACTGATGGGATGGAGTGGGCTGTCCTGGCTCATGAGAGTTGTGCTCTTCTCTTCCCAACTCTGGGTTCAGTGGCTTCAAGTTAGTAGCTTAAAATCTGCCATGGTGGAAGTATTTACATCATAGAAATTGGCAAATGCTATCATCAAGAACTTGTTTTCAAACAGGAGGTTGTTAAACATTTACCAGCATATCATTCATTGCTCAAATCTATCCTCTACAGAGAATAATGTATTGAAAACAAAAATTTAGCCATGTCACATGTTTAAACAATTCTGTATTCCTAATTTCCCATAAGATTAATCCAAGCTCTTAAAAGGTCACAGGAAGAACCTCTGAGATCTACTGTCTCTTTCTATAGTCTTATCTGTTAATATCCGCCCCCCCCCCGCCCCCGACACAAGCTTTCGGCAACATGGAACTGCTTGTCATCTCCCATATATCAGGTTATTCCTGACTCCATGATTTTGTATAAACTATCCCAGAAGCTTGGAATCTCTTTCCTTAGATTACCCCCTTTTGTATGACTATCTCTTTACTCATAGTGTACTGTATAGTTAAGATAGTAGTTTCTGCACAAATTCTTTTCTGAGCACTCCTAAGTTATGATGACTACTTATTCTCTTCTAGGCACTGAGAGCCCCCTCTTCAAATTTCTACCACTGCATTTACTATACTCTCTTATGAGTCTATATCTCCCCTCCTCTATCCCCAGGGAAATACCTAACAGTAGGGAGCATGTATATTCATCTTGGCACCCCCAGTTCCCAAACAGTAACTTACAGGTATTTTAAATTCAATCTACATTTACTGTATGTATAGGTAAATGGATAAATAAATGAATGAATAAATACTAGATATGACTATAGTAATTTAACACTTTGAATTATACTGAAACGGGAATTCGTGCTTTCTAGTTTACTAATTGAGATTCCTTAATTATATGGGGTTGTAGGGGCTCTTAGATTTTAGCCACACTCATACCGAAGGTCCTTGCTGGAGGCTATTATAAATATGCTCTTGCGAAGATCATTCGTCTTCTATAGTGATCTATTTTCTATGCATCTGGCTTGACCACAGCAGACCTCCAAATAAACTGACCACTCATTTACAATTAGAAAATGTGTGTGAGATTGTGTGTGTCTGGGAAGTGGGGAATGTCAGGGAAGAGGCTTAAATAGAAGGGTGTTGGTAAACTTCTGGTTACCAAGGTCAACAGTATTTGTCTTCTTCCTTCCTGATAGAGAGCCAATCACTAAGAGGACTCTGTTTTATTTTATTTTATTTTTTTAGAGGACTGTTTTAAAACGCATTATATAATGTCTTGAACAGGTTTTCAGAATTGGTTTTCTCTTCTGTTATTTTTACATTAAAATGCAGTGAGACTCCTGTACATTAAGTACTACTGTGAGTTTTGAAATGCAGTACTGTGGTCAGCAAAGGAGGCAAAACATTTATTACTAAGAGAGAACATTTCTTGAATAACTTTGTCAAAGGGGAGAGATGAGAGCTTCCTGAGCTGTAGGTCAACCAGCAGTAGCTAAGACATTTAACAGTATTCTTTTCCTTCCTGAAGAAAATAAGGCTTTTAGAAGGTTTTGCAGTAACAAAAAGAGCTTTCTTTTCTATACCTTTCTTTTGTTTAAAAGTCTCAAAGAAAGTAGTGATGTAGTAATTCCATGAGTATGTATTAGATATACTAATTTTACTAATATGGTATTTAAATATTTGAGAGAATATCAGGACATGATTATGCAACTAAGCTCAACACCATAAAGAGAAGCCACTAATTAAATTTAGAATCAATAGGAATTTGCTAATGTCAAGGAACAGTTATTGAAAGTATTCTGAAAAAGTCTGATGAAAGATCTTCTCTCTACCACCCCCACAACCTCATCACCACCATCAACAGTACCAGTAACCATCTGTCTACCCACAGATATACCAAAAAGGTGACATTTTATTGCAAGCTTAACATTTCTGAATCTGTCTTAAACCACAAAAATTATGCTGAACTCCCCAAAAGAAATGAAGTTGTTTTTACTTTTTCTTCATCTCTCTCTTTTTGCCTGACTAGTAACAGGAAGTTCTTGGAAACTTCCCAGAGAATGGCTGGTGTTGTAAGAGTCCCAAACCAATCTTGTAGGCGCCAGAGTCTTGGCACGTTTGAGGTACAGGTTTTAGAAGCACCTGCATTGCCCCTTTAGACCAAACTTCCCATCACTAAGCTCAAGAAATTCCCCTTGTTGTTTATTAGTCATGAGCCTGAGTTGGGGAAGGGGGTCATGGAAAAAGATAAAAGGCTTGCCCCAGCCAATATGTTGATCATATAAGATGTAGAAAATACCTATGAAGTATCTTCAAGTTTGCAGTCAAACTGGACCCCTCCTTGAACCCTGAGGTCAAGCTATAATCTATTCCCTATTTGGAATTTATCCTCTTGACAAATAAAATGTACAGAAGGAAGGAAAATTCATGGTATGGCACCCCATTATTTGTTATGAACAGATCCTTTTTTCACCTTGGAGTTCCTCAAGAATGATTTGTGAGGCAGTTCACTTCCATTCTTGCTTCAGTCTACACCAAGCAATCTTAAATCCTTGAGTCTATTCCTTCTCTTTCTCCACTCTGTGGTTAGAATTCTGAAGGAGTTGGGAGACAACACAAGAACAACAGTGATTATTTGCAGGAATACCTCCCCCACCGCCTGGAGCTAAACAGGCTCTACCTGGTATTGTTCTGGACCTGCAGTTTTTACACTGGGAAAATCACAGAATAGTGTGAGGGTGCTAGGAGAAAGGAGACCCTCTTTAGTCTTTGGCAGGGGCTGCAAGAGTTATAAAGATCAGCTAATTCACTGCACTAAAGGAAAAGAAGGGGCTTTGGCCAAGTTGTGGTTGAGAGATTTTGTTTTGCTCTTCTTTTTCTTCCTTCTGTTAGTTTCCTTAACTTCCCAGTCCCAAAAGCAGCTGAAATCCCAAGGATATAATTCCCCTCATTAAACAAATGCATGGATTTCCATGAAAGTACCCCCAGCCCACAAAATGGATTCCTAATTCAGCTCATCAAAGTATGCAAGCCCACCTTTAAATATTTTTCTGATTTAAAGTCTCACAGCTCTTTGGAACAAAAATGTTCCTAGAGAAACATATCAAATAATAGCTATAATTTTACATCAGTATAAATTAGTAAAATGATCAATGGCTAATAATACAGAACAATTACTGAACATCGCAAATGATAATAGAGAACAAAAACTCTCAACAATTAGAGTTTATTCTGAGCCTGGGATTGTCTGAAGTACTTTAGGTGCAGTAGCTCATTGAATACTTAACAAAATCCTTTGTGTGGCAGTCATGGTGGTTGCTTTCTGAATTCTAAGTGATTATCTTAAGATACTCATTGTAATGCCATCCTCTTTTCAGCGTTGATTTAGGAATGGGTATATGACCAAAGCCTATCTAATAAGATATGAAAAGAAGTCTGATGAGGGGCTTTGGAAATGATTTCCTTACTCCTAAAAAGTACATGCAAGAAAGAGACAATCTTTCCTTTTATATCACATCAATATCCCTGGATGTGACATCTGGAGTTAATGCAACCCACACTGCCACCATAAGATGGACCAGGGGAGAGAGAAAAAAAAAAATTGAGTCCTGAGTGGCATTACTGAGCCATTGATCATACTTCCCCTGAACCAAACTATCTTCCTGACTTCCACTTGTGTGAGATAATAAATTTCATTACTGAGTAGGCCAACATAAACTGGGGTCTCCTGTCAACTTTCAGCAGAAGGCATCCCAACTGATACACAATGTGTTTGATAACATTGTCTTCTCCATTCTACAAGTGAAGAAATTGAGGCTCATAAAGGTAAAATAAGTTTCTATGTCTCCCAAGCTAGTAAATTTTGAAGCAGTGACTTGAAGTAAGCAGTCAGACTTCTAAACTCATACTCAAACCACCATGCCATGCTTTAAAAACATTACAGAACAATAATGTTAAAGAAAACAGCAGGCTGAGATTGATTCCATGGGTAAATTGGAGCAATATCAGGAGATGATAGGGCACTCTGAGCCCGTGGGACTCTGGGGTAATTAGACTGTTTGGTGCACTCTTGAGAGTCCTACACAATTGTTTCAATAATTCAACTCAGAAGTCAGTCATTGAACCCATTAGACACTGTTTTCCAGAGGCTTACAGCTCCCTCCTATGTCATAGCGAAGCAAAGAGACATGCAGAGAACTGACTATAAAAAAGGCATTATAAGATAATGGCTATAAAATTACTTTCCTTTAAGGGCACAGCAAAGAGTAATTAATTTCAACAGAGAATTAATCTCTTCAGCCATTTTCCTCTTTCATGGCTCAGGCTAGTGAACAACCTCTCTCTGTGCCATTTCTCTCTGTCATTTAATGGCAAGTATAATTAAGCCTTCTGATCTTTTATTTCTTCCCCATAAGCCTTGTTCAAGCCAGTCATCTCAAAGGATGAGAAAACATGGCATCCTATCAAGGCTCCTGGAGAAGGAATGGAGTGCCTTTCCTAATCAACCAATGGCTTGTCTAGTATCTCTGGCTATGAAACTGTAAGCAGATTGGTGCTGAAAGCAATATTTATACTCATTCATTAATCAACCATTTAAATAAACTCTTTATCCTGCTACTCAAGGTCTTCCTCTATACATAGGCATATATCTTTCAAAGTCATGAACATATAATATTGATTTTTTATCTACAAATGCCATAGATTTGTCACTGATTGTTTACTCACAGTGCACCTGTCCCCAAAGTAGCCAGGCTGCTCACAGCTACCAGAAGGTATAGACCTGGCAGAACCCTAGGGGCAGAAGTGCAATTGTACCCCTGATAGAGTTATGTAAGAATGACCCCAACTATAACATCATTAAACATAAGAGAGAATTATATTTCTGTGGGACAATGTGAGGCCATGGTTAATTGATAAACTCTTGCCCACCCCATATATAATTATTTTCTGTTAATTCTCAGTGTGCTAAATACTCATTTCCACAAATGCCTTAATTGGACTCAGAAGGGAAAAGCAGAGTTTTATAGATGTTTGTTCCAAAGAAAGGTTCACATCAAGTTGCTACTAAAAAATGACACTGACTCTCATTTTAGAAGCATCCCTGCCTGAAGGAAAAGATGAGCTGGCCCCATTTTAGCACTAGACCTAAGTCTATAAGCAACTCTTCTCATAAATGGTCATTGAGAAGAATTTCTTCCCACATTATATGTCAAAGAGCTTTTTAAAGAACTGCTCCAAGTGAGAACATTTAGAAATGCACATGCCCACATCGTAGGAAAGCCATCAACACTCTTGCAGAGCCATATGCTTGCCCTCGAGGGACCCAAAACTATTCCATTATACCAGAAAGTCTGTGGAATGTAAATCCAGGGGCCTGAAATGCTGTATATTTTTCAAGAAGTACAAAGTGGAAGCCATTGAGTCCATGGATTCACCAAATGAATGGATTGTTTCATCTGCACAAATGAACTGTCAGAAACAATGGCCACATAACACATTTATTTGCTCCTGTTCCCCAAAGAGGAAAAAAAAACATATTCCAAATAAAGCTACATCTTTTTACAAAACTTAAGCAAAAAAGCATGAGAAAAAGAAAGCCTGATTTATACTCTAAAATCTGGATGCCTGAATTCAAACAGCATGGGCTAGAAATATGCAGCTCATTTTTTTCTTAATACACATAAAGGTATCAGCTCTCCGCCTTCAGAATGCATATGGGTTCTACAACCATGGTTATTTGAGCAAATTTGCAAAAGCACTTCTTGTATTATGATGTTTTATTTTCTTATCACTTTTTAGTTCCTTTCTCCAATTTTTTTACCCCTAATACTTTGAGACAACTTCACCTTCTACTTTTACCCTCTCTCTTGTTTTTAGATATGAGCTTTCATTTTGAAATATTCAAGATACACAGAAAGTTATAATGAATAATCTAAGAAACATTTTGTCTTTACTTACCGTTATTGTCAAATCTTAGTATTTTTTGAATTGGTCCAAATTTAAGAAATTATTCTAAAATTGATGCTTCTTGTCCAAAAGTCTCCAAAATTATTACACGTCTCCCTTTTATTAAAGATCTCTTCTTCCTGAGGTCACTAATGCCTAAAATTTGGTATTTATTATTATTCCTTTATATATATAGTACACAGTATTATATAGTATTTTTAAATAGTATGATAGTACATAACCATATGCAACTTGTTTCATTGGTTGTTTATGTAAAAACATTCTTTTGGGAGGTGGCGGGCAGAGAGAGAGAGAGAGTGAGTGAGAAAGGGAGAGGGAGAGGGAAAGAATCTTAAGCAGGCTCCACACCCAGCATGGATCCTGATGTGGGGCTCGATCTCACGACCCTGAGAACATGACCCTAAGATCATGACCTGAGCTGAAAGAATCCGATGCTTAATCGACTAAGCCACCCAGGTGCCCCTTTGTAAAACATTCTTTTCAGCCTCATCAATATGTCACATGTAGCCTTGAGTTCTTCATTATAACTGTATAGTACTCCTTGTATGAATATATGACAGTTTGTCTGATTTCTTTCTGATAGTCATTGCATTCCATTTCCATCACTGTTCTTTCTTTCACCTATGATTTCTTAGAACTTTCATGGACTGGTTGTAATACCTCCTCTTTGAAAGGACATCCCTTCCATCCTAGGCAACAATAGAATAGATAAATTATCTGCACCTGTCTGCCTTGGCTAATTATTCATGTTTTTGTTTCCTTTTGATTTATTTTCATACTGCATTATGAATGAGTCTTGGGCTGTTATCTTTCTTTCTAAGCATTGTATATTTAGGCATATAGCTTTAGGACTAACAGGAATCTTAGAAGTCATATAGTCCAACCTTCTTTTCATAAGCTATGCCAATAGCAAGAGGAATTTAATGACGTGCCCCTGGTCATATAGCTGCTTAATGAACAGCAGAGTTGAGGACCTCTACTTGGATCTCTGTCCTTTCTTTTTTCCAGTATACTAAACTGCAGCTCACCCACGCAACTGAACCTTACTTGTTGTGTATCAGTGGTTTCTCAACAGTGGGTCTTACATCCTGCTCATCAGAGCACTGTGGGAACATCCAAAAAGCGCTCATGTCCTCAGGACCATTAAACTGTAGATGAAGAGATTAAAGAGAAATGAAAACATTACAGGCAACTAAATGAACCCAGATATAACTAAATTCCAATAGCAAAAGAAGCAATTTCTCTCTGTATGTCTATACATTTTTAACAAACCTCTGAGAATCAGTTGGAGGCATCACACCACTTTATTATATAGTATATCTTTGTGTATTTCTTAGGAACAAGGACATTCTCTTACATAGCTACAAAATTATCAAAACACATTTTAGCATTGATACAATGCTAATAACTAATCCACAGTCTGTATTACAATGTTATCTCAGGACACCTGAGTGGCTCCGCCAGTTAAGCATCTGCCTTCAGCTCAGATCATGATCCCAGGGTCCTGGATTGAGCCCCAAGTCACAGCGGGCTCCGTGCTCATCAGGGAGTCTGCTTCTCCCTCTGCCCCTCCCCCTACTCCCTTATGCTCTCACACTCGTGCCCTCTCTCTCCAATAAATAAAATCTTTTTTAAAAATGTTATCAATGATCCCAATAATGTTCTTTACAGATTTCCTCTCCTCTACCCCACTATAAGATCCAACTCAGGATCGTACATAAAACTGTATAAAATTTGTAAAAAAATGTTTTTCTTTGAGCTGTTTTTGATTCGCCCATTTATATAACAGTCACTGAAGATCTGTAGAGAGAGATCTCTGCTCTCCACACACTCAAGCCACATGGTGGGGGATGGATGAGGTAACATCTAATTTTTAATAGATTATGACCAGCCCTGAGACAGAGATAATCACCTGATACTATGCTGTGAGGAACCTTCCTGGAAGAGGTTACACTGAAGCTTGGATTTCAAGGAGTGGAAAAGAGTGCTAACAGCTTTCCTGGCCAAAGCAGCATGTGCAATAACAAGATGAATCATAGCCTATTTAGAGACCAGCAAGTAGCTCAGTGGTCCAACAGGGTAGGGGCTATGTGTGCATGTGTGGGTATACATGTATGGAAACACACGTGTATGTGTGTGTATTTGGCAAGGTTTGGTGCTCAATGGAAATGGAACTATGTATGGGCTATATCATAATAGACCTTGTATGTCATAATGTGAAACATGATCCTGAAAACAATGGAAAATTGTTGGAGAAATTTAAGCAGGGGGCCAATAAGGTGTAATTTGATTTCCCTTGTCTAAAAGATTAGTCTGACTGCAGCACTATATATATATTGCATCAATAGGAGTGATAAATAAGAGCCTGAACTAGACCAATAATACTACTGAGTGGATTTAAAATATTTTAAAGAAGGAAAGTGGGTAGAACTTACAAACTGCTGGACGGGGGATGATGGATAGTGGTGAGAGGGAAGAGACTGTCCAGAAAGAGTTCTCTGAGTCCCAGGATGGGTCTGGACCTATTCTACAAAGGAAAACAGACAAAGTCTATGATTTCAGGCCACTGGAGCTTATTCTCCTAATATTCTCTCTATACTCTTTTGGAAACATGAAAAAAGTACATATTCCCGAGTCCTGCCCACACAGTTCCCTGACTCTTGCACACAAGCTTCCTTGTCTCCTAGAGGAGACTTGGTCTGGTCTTGGTCCATGCTCCCTGGGTGATCTGGCCACTTTCCTTCTTGCAGCTATTTCCCCATTTCTCTTAAAGTAAGTAAGCAGCACGCCATCTTCCTTTCGTTGCTGCTTGGGTCTCATGCATCATTCTGCCACCTACTGATGCTCAACTTTATATGCCCATAAATGTTTCATATTTGGTGTTCAATATTGCTTAGGTGTTTATCCTTCCCCTTCTGCAAACCAATATGCCCTTTTTCATAAACCTGAATACGTTTCTCAACCAACTGATTATTTAAAGATCTGCAAGTCCCTTATTGAGTTTAGCAGTGAGCGCATCTACTCAAGAGGGAAGATGCATCATTAAAGCCTTGAAGCATAGAGATGTTCTCGAACAGATGAGCTCAGTTGGTTTTGCTTCTCAATCTTCAAATCTTCCCCAATAACATCAGCTTAGGTAAACTTATTCTCTTCTCTATATTATTGAGAAGAATATATATTATCTATAATTTCAAAACATGAGTTTACAAGTTTAACACTATGTTACGGGAGTGGGAAGGGAAAGACAAGATGACCAAAGAAGATGAAGTGGAGTTAAGAATACATCTTCAATCCTTTCTGCTAATATATATGCACATTTCTTTAAATCTCAGCAGATTTCCTGCTTTCTTTCCACTTTCACTTTCATGTAGGCTGTCTCTAGATTTCTTTCTTTCCTATTCTCAATATCACTAACACCTAGCATATCTAACTTCTGATTGGTTTCTCAAAATCACTTATTTTTGTTCTACTAAATGCCCAGTTCTACTAATTATTTCAAATCATCTTGATTGTTTTCCTTAATTCCATGCATATATTTCTGATATATTTTGCTTCTATTAATTTCTCCCCTTTTGAGAAAGATGCTTGATAAAGAGAAACTGAAGTGATAGGGATGATTATCTGAAAAATCATTTTCAGAAAATGGAGGTGATCTCTTTCTCTCTGCCTTCTGTTATGAATCCGTCTTCCTAGGGGCTGTCTTCCAATGCACCATTTCTAGCCTGAGTAGATGCTTAGCATTACTGAAATTTATTTGACATGTCCCTTCTTTCTTCTACACCCCATTGTACTTCCACATTCCATAGCTCCTCTTAGCTTCCACTACCCCTCTATTTCAAAATACTTTCCTCACAGTGTTCCTTGAGGTCTTCCTAGATGCCTTCCTTGAGGGCAAAGCATGGTTGGTAAACCTTCATTGTGTTCGCTACTTCGTTCTCCATATCCTTCCCATATCAATATGATGGTAGAGATAAGAATGAACAGGCCTCTACACCATGAAGTACTGATTTACAGTTCTTGCCTCCTTAGTATTTCATACCTGTTGACTGGCATGTCATAATGTGTGTCTTGGGAAGAAAACTGTGACTATGACTGTGACCATAATGGATCAGCCCTAGATTCCTGGCCAGTATCCAGGATGATGACTGAATCGTCAAAATCAGACGTAGGCTCAAATAATGAGCATGACTTTTGGCCCTGTGATAAAATAGTTTTGGATTTACATAAAGATATATAAAAATGTTCATCAAGGGGTTGTTTGTTAGAATAAAAATTTAGAATAAAAGTCCAACATCGGGGTGCCTGGGTGGCTCAGTCGTTAAGCATCTGCCTTCTGCTCAGGTCATGATCCCAGGGTCCTGGGATCGAGCCCCGCATCAGGCTCCCTGCTCGGCGGGGAGCCTGCTTCTCCCTCTCCCACTCCCCTTGTTTGTGTTCCCTCGCTCGCTGTCTCTCTCTCTCAAAATAAATAAATAAAATCTTTAAAAAAAAAAAAAGTCCAACATTAAAAGATGAATTGATTCGATAAATTATGGAAACAAGTTCAGACTTTAACATGAGGAATTTGGGAAGTCATTGAAATGTTAAAGGATTTTTGCTTTAGAAAGAGAATCCTTTGCTAATGAAGAGAATAATTTGGAGAGAGGCAAGAAATGGAAAGTGAGTGATACTGGTAGCCTGGATTATGGTAACAGAAGTGAATATGAAGAGACATACTTGGGAACCTCAAGGAGAAAACTGGAAGTACTTCATGATTGACTGGAAGTGGAAGTGGGAGAAAGCTCCCACTAGTCAGGCATTAATCATAACACTTTAAGGTCTTTCTACACCTTTTTCTCTGCAGGGCCCTTCACGTGTGAACCTGTATCACTCACAATACAGCCTTAGTATTACCAAACAGAAAAGTCTGTCTCCAGTGTCACCAGTCTCTTTGCTGTGCCCTAGCTTCCCTCCTCCTTCAACTTCTCTGTCTCCTTCAAATTTAGGTACTGATGTCTAAATTTGGTAGAGTTTGAGAAATCAAGATTTGGAGTCAATCAGGCTCAATTTTTTAATTTTTTAATTCACTTCTGCTGTTTACAAACCATGATACTGGGCATGCTATTTAACTCATTAAGCCTGTTTTTTATTTTTGTAAACTAGGGTAACAGAGCATACTCCATAAGGATACAATAAGTAAAATACATCATATATATAAATCACCTAGCAGTGTGGCATAGAATAAATTCTCAAAAAAATAAGTTATTAATGTAATCCATCCAAGGAAAAAGAGTAACTTTAATGTCTATCTTTACATTGTTTAAAGTCGGATGGTTTTTTTCTTTCAGGAATATTTGTTTTTCACTCTTGCCTCTCATGATGAAATGATACAATCTGCCTCTGACAATTAGAGATATTTGTGGCAAAAGCCTAAGGAGGAAGAAGAATTTTTTTGGAAACTAGGCCCATTCAATATTTTATCATTCCCTCTCCAGCAACTACCTCCTCATCTTTGCAGACACAATCTATAAGCACAGTCCTATAAACAAGAAGACTATCCATCCCTGCTCTTTAGGTTTCTGGTTTGTGTTCTAACCGAGCTGTTGCCTCAGAGTGTGAGAATTAAAAGAATCAACTTCCTCCTGGCTATGGAACCACGGGCAAGACACCTAAATTTTCTAAGCCTCGGGGTTTTTTTTAACCTGCATTCTGAGAACAACAGTACCAAAACAGGTTAAATTAAATAATGGATAATTGGGTAAGTCAAGGACTTAGCATGGGGCATGGAATGTAACAAACAATAAATGTTTGCATTGTTATTAGAAGTATTGCTTCCTCTAACTTTGTTCTATCACTTAACTCTTCTCTTTCTCTACTGCTGCATATTTTCTGACAGTAGGTATTTCACATTATTGAGTACTCACCTTCTGTAAACATTCCCATATATATATTAAAATAATTAACTTCACAGATAGTTTCTTGATGAAGAAACCTGTGATTTATAAGTTTTTGTTCTTCTATTATCAGTATTTTCTTTTTATCTAGGCCTTCGATTTGGAATAGTTTTTCTTCTAAGATTTGCTATCTCCTTTTTCACTATGAGCATGTTTTAAGTCCTTGACCAAAAGTGTAATAGCCACTTAAAAATTCTTGTCTGGGGTGCCTGGATGGCTCTGTTGGTTAAGTGTCTGCCTTCAGCTTAGGTCATGATCCCAGGGTGCTGGGATGGAGTCCCGAGTCAGGCTCCTCGCTCAGCCAGGAGCCTGCTTCTCCCTCTGCCTGCCTCTCCCCCTGCAGAAGAAAATTACCCAGAGCAGGCCCAGGCCAGGAGGCCCCAGAAGATGGAAAGTTACTAACAATACGCTAGAGATAACCAGAAGCCCTACTGGGTGCAAAGATAAGCAGCCGTTTCTACTTCTGTAAACAGGCTTCCTGCCACAGGTTCCCTGCACTACTGTCCCCGCCTGAAGCAGCCCCTGCGCCCCCAGTTTAAACCCACCTAGCAGCAGTCAGCATAGCCCTTGGAACCTGACTGCCTGCAGTCCCCTATAAAAGCCCTATAACCCCGTTGCCGGGGGCCCAGAACTTCGAGCACGAGCTCATCTGGGTCTGCCGGCGTAAAATAAATCCGAGTTCTCCTACTTCTCCGAGTGTCACTTGCTCTCTCACCGGTCTGATTATTTTCCACAACACCCCTACTTGTACTCTCTCACTCTTTCACTCTCTCTCTGGAAATAAATTTTTTTTTTAAAGATTTTATTTATTTATTTGACAGAGAGAGAGACAGCGAGAGAGGGAACACAAGCAAGGGGAAACAGGAGAGGGAGAAGCAGGCTTCCCGCGGAGCTGGGAGCCCAATGCGGGGCTCGATCCCAGGACCCTGGGATCATGACCCGAGCCAAAGGCAGACACTTAACAACTGAACCACCCAGGAGCCCCAAATAAATAAAACCTTTAAAAAAATTTCTTGTCTGATTATTCCACTTCTGAACCATCTTGGGATCAGTCTCCACCGATTTTTTTTTTTTTTTTTCCCCCTTGGGAAGGGCTTATGTTTCCCTGTTTCTTTTATATATAAAGTAATTTTGGTTTGTGTCTTGGATATTGAAAATATGTTATAGGGACTCTGGGTTCAGTTATGTTGCCCTAAAGCATACAGACTTTAAAAAAATGCAAGTATTAACTATTATAGCAAAATATTGTGGGACATAATGGATTTTTTCCCTCCCCCTTCATCTCCTTCCCCGTCATGACACAAACGCAACTCCTTTTGGGACCAGCGATAGGCCAAGCCAGGGTTAAAAAAAAAAAAATTAAAGCAGGTAATACTTGACTGAATTCAAACTTCAAACTCTGAAATACATTTTTTTTTTAACCTTAGGCTACTTGGGGTCTTCCCTGAGCAAGTATGGCTCAAGAGTCAACCAGAGATTTGGGAAGAGTTTAAGCAAAGAATTTAAAGCTTCCCCTTCCTGGGATTCTCCTCTCCTACTTTCCAGATACTATGATCACCAAAGACTCCTCTGGCTTTCCAAGCTAATATGACTAAGATTTTGCATCTGAGCTTCAGCTATTCTACATAATGCAGACAGACTGGGGCCTGCCCTCAGGCTAAAAGCTCTGAACAATGGGAAACCAAGTTGTGACCATCTTTCCAACATCAACTTCCTTTCAGTATCTGCCTGCCTTTGCTTATTCTTTAGTGCCTTCATATATTTGCATTTTGTATTTTGTCCAGAATTCATTATTTTTACTTATGAGAGTATTGGTCTGGCAGGAGCTATGCAGCCTTGCTGGAAGTAGAATTCCCCCGTATCATTTATATCTCTCAAACAGAATAAAAATCTATAATGAAGTTTTTAAAAAGAAGTAAAAATAATCCAAATATTACCACTCTAAATATCCATGTTTTCCCTTCCTGTGGTTCTTTCCACTTCTTGCCCATGAATGTACTTTTTTTTTTCTTAATATTTTATTTATTTATCTGACAGAGAGAGACACAGCAAGAGAGGGAACACAAGCAGGGGGAGTGGGAGAGGGAGAAGCAGGGTTCCTGCCGAGCAGGGAGCCTGATGCGGGGCTCGATCCCAGGACCGTGACCTGAGCTGAAGGCAGCCGCTTAACTGACTGAGCCACCCAGGTGCCCCGCCCATGAATGTACTTATAATTAGTTCATAAAATTCATATTTAAATTCCTATACTGTTGGCCCAAGCTTGTCATTTTGACTTCTATGTTCTATTCTTTATAACACAGAATATGATGGGTATTTTTGCTCCTATTTTACAAATAGATAAATGTAGGTATGTATAGTATAAGTAACTTCTCCAAGAGTGCACAGCAAATCAGGAACTAGAATGCAGATATTCTGATATACATTGGCTATCCTAACAATAAATTTCAAACATACACACACACACACATAACCCACACAATTCTTCTTTTCTGACATTCACAGGGAAGGTTAGAATCCTGTGCTTATTCCATTCTAAAATTTATAGACATGCTTATGGGTTTCCTGAGACATGAAGATAAGAGAAATCAAACAGGACAAGCTTTACTCTTATTTTAAGTACCTGAAATTCATTTTCAAAAATCTCCTTAGCTTTCCCAAACACTCACAAAGTAACTTCTTTATAAAGTTAACTTGACTGGTGTTTCCTTACCTGTCCATGTCTGGTATCAAATTTCCAAAAACTAATATACTTCATGCTTCCTACACACAAGCAAATTCCAGACAGAGTAGTCAGCGCCCACACATGGGGGATGGATTCCCAGCAGGGTGTATGTGTCTTGGATTTGTGCTTTTTTTTTAATGTGTGGGATTTGAAAAAAGAATGTTGAAAATGTCTTTTTCCCCATAACAGTTTAGGATTCTAAGTCATGTAGAACTGAGACAGCTATTTGCCATGCAGTGTAAACACCAGTACCATGGCAGCCCATACCCTTCACCAATCTTACTATGCCCTGAAAATCTCATTCGTTCGGAGATGCTGGTTCAAGACTTTATTATCCTCTGAGACTTTACTGTAAAGAAACACACCCTTGGCTTTCCTAGGCAGTTTGGCAGACTACCTCCATCAGGGGGAGTCAGGCTGTTGAAGAGTTAGCTACCAAGGAGACAAGAGGTTCTTTCCAGGTCTTTCTTGTTATATTTAACCTATTCTCATCTGATATCTCTTATAGGAAATTCTATACACATATCAGGCTGTGAGATTCTGAGAACAGGGATCCTATATTATTCTAATATCCCTTGGACTTTACAATATTCTGTATACAGCAGATATTCCATAACTTGCTAGATTCAATTGAACTATAAAATCTAGAAAAATTTGAATACACTAACACTGTTTTAGATGGTAAGACCTTCAGAACGCCTCTATTTTACAAATCTGATTAAAAAAATGCTTATAAAATAAGAATACTTATTGGGTAAGAGCTTATACTAAACTTTATTTCTGTAAAAGTCCTTATCAATGCACCTTAGATACCTTAAGGTCAATCATAGCACCAAGAATACTACCTTAAAAGAAATACTTGGTGGTTTGATAACTCAGCAATTTTCCAAAGGGGGGAAAAAAAGACTTCACCAAATATATATTCATATGTTGAAATTTATAGTTAATTTGACAAGTTACATGCCACAAACAGTTTTAAAGGAAAAGAGACCATAAAACCAGATACAAATAATACATTGTAATTCCAAGATAGTATTGATGCCCAAGAAAAGCATTTCCTAATAACAGGATTCCTGAAATATGTTCCTAGAGACAAAATACTAGCAGGCAAATATTTTCAGGAAGCAATATCTACTATAACTTCCTACTGGAGATTCACAGTGCACATTATCATATTACAGACTTTAAGAAGTTTCACTTATTTAATCTAGGATTGCTGATAAATTTTATTTTGTGAGGCAGTATGAGAAGAGAAGATGGAATCTGTATTTGGGCACCGTAGCTTCTAATCCTAGTTCAGTTACTTATTTGTGTAAACTTAAGCAACTGATTTTATCTTAAGAGTATCTCAGTTTCATCATCTGTAAAATAGGAAACAATCTTTAACTCGAGATGTTATGTTAAAAGTTAAAATAAGGTATTATTTAGAAAATTCCTTATAAAATGCTTGCCACACATTTGGCACTTGGTAGCTGATAGCTTCTATTGTTCCTGTTGTTTTTTCTTCCTCTTCTTTCTCCTCCTCCTCTTCCTCTGCTTTCTCTTCCTCTCCTTCCCCTCTTCTCCTTCTTCCTCTTTTTCTTTTCCCTCTTCGTTTATTACTATCACTCCCCTCAAATGAACAGTGGCATACTTATCTCGGTTTAATGGGTTGTCAGTGATTGCTTTAATCGAATTTTGCTTACCACAGATAGCAGTGAATCCCAACTCTTACATATGTTTTAGTGAAATTCAACAAGAGGCAAATACATAAGCCCATTCTCATCCCTTCCTGACTGGTAAGCTAACAATGAATGAGAACTAACATGAAAGGGAAATCTATTTTGCAATTACTCTGGCTCACCAGCACACATTCTCTCTTGATTAAATGCCTTCCTTTGATATAGGTCATTACCTCTTAATGCCTGTATATATTCTTTCCTGAAGAATCACAAATTCCTTTGAGGCAGGGACCATTCATTCATTCTTTGAACGTACTGGATTGCAAGGTGATATGGATGCACTTATTTGGTGTACCAATGAACAGGGTAGGGAGTTCAACAAATGTTTGTGAACAAAATGAATATTCATAATAATCCTATTTACTGAATTTGCCATCTACAAAGTCATGTGCTAAGGGTTTCATTTGTATTTCCTATGGTGAAAATCAGCAAGCTTAGTCCATTCTTGTCATGCATTAATCTCAAGAATTTTCACCACACCCACAAAAAAAAGGTAACTCTGTGAGGTGGTGGATATGTGAATTAGATCAATTATGGTAATCATTTCTCTCTACATACATATATTTATAAATTTATAAACAGATACTGTACACCTTAAATATATACATTTTTATTTGTCAATCATACTTCAATAAAACTGGAAAAAACTGAAGAGAAGAAGTTATATAGAAAATGCTTTAATATATGGAAGAAACAACATGTCCTAATGAGATGAAGAGAAGGGAAAACAAAGGTACTGATAGCTAAAAGTACAGATGAGACATGATGGAAGAAATTTCATTTGTTCTCTACAGTTAGGATTTGCTTATGAATGTATTAGGAAGGTTGTTATGGCCTGAATTGTGTCCCCCAAAATTCGTATGTTGAGGTCCCAACCCCCAGTACTTCAGAATACAACCATGTTTGCATTTAAGATCTTTAAGGAGGTGACTGAGTTAAAAGGAGGCCTTTAGGGTAGGGCCTTAATCCAATATGATGAATGGTGCACAGAGGAGTGACCAGGGCACTGAGAGAAGGCAGCCATCTTCAAGCCAAGGAGAGAGGTCTCACCAGAAACCAAACCTGATAGCATATAGATCTTGGACTTCCAGCCTCCAGAACTGTGAGAAAGAAATTTCTGTTGTTTAAGCCACCCAGTCTGTGGTATTTTGTTACTGCAGTCCTAGCAAACTAATAGAAAGGGTCTATCATATGAAGTGATAATCATGACCAAAAAAACACAGTAAAGAAACCCAAGGGAATTTGCAAACAAACAAAAAAATAAAAAATAAAAACCCACAGTGGCAGAAAAATACTCATATTCACCTGGAGTATTACGAATATAGTGAAAGATTGGCTGAACTAATACAGCTTGGGTCTAAATGACAAAGGATGTAAATTCAAGAATGAGGGATATGGACTTCATCCAGTGGACAACAGGAAGCCACTGAAAGCTTTTGAGGAATACAGTAACATGATCAGACCTAGGATTTACGGAATTGATTTAGCAGCAGAGAACAGGATGGTTTGTAATAGGGAAGACAAGGTGAGAAAGCAAGTTAGAAAGCTAGAGCAAAAATACAGAAAGAGGTCAAGAGAATCTGAGTGACAACAAGAATTAACATGAGGAGACAGAGACAAAGAAATATTATGGAAACAGCAGTAATAGAACTTGATATAAAAAAAAAACGCTCAAAACTATCCAATTGGCTGAGCTTAACTTTAAAGCATATTGCTTTTTTTTTTCTTTTTGAATTACACAAATCCTTAAAACATGGGGTTGGTTTCAACCTGTTATAGTTAAGTCCTCTTGCAGGATCATTACTTGGTGTAATTTTCCCTCCTCGATTTGTTTTTTGAGAGAGAACAAAAGAGAAAGGGTGTCTGGGTCCTCGATTCCATAGTTCTGAATGCTTTCTCACTGCAAAGTTAAACATCTGCTTCCCATCAGGCACAGATGTGGCTGGGTTCTGCAGCATGGTCCGAGGATGAAATGCAAGAGATGAAGTCTAGCATCTCATTCATCAGGAGCTTCCCGACAATCTTCCAACCGTGGACAAGGTACCTCGAATGATACCTCCCATCCTCCCTCCTCTGAAAGTGGGCCTGACAGTGCCTGGGTTCTGAGATTTGGGAGTATTATTCTTGTCCACCTTCCAACTGGTTCCTTGGAGATCTCATCAACTTTCAGACCTTCTCTTCAAAACAGAGAAGTAAATCTTAAGGGTGGAAAAGGAGAAGAATTATTTGCAATGCCTTCTAAGAGCATCTCTAACTAGCCACTTATTCCAAGAGTGATTAGTATAAACTTGCTGTGCAAAATAAAAGGAGGATAACAAGGGAGAGAAAAAAATAAACTCTAATGCGAAATGCAGTATCCTGAAGTGAATTTTATTCACTTTCTCAGCAGCAATGAGCAGCCACAAAGTGGAAAGGTCCTTTAATCTCTACCATTCATATAAAAGTATTTCAGATTGGAGAGGAATATTGACCCATTAACAATGAACCACTGGGGACAGACAACTACTTCTATCCATCACAAGCCTAAAGAATCACTCCCATATTCCACTTTTTGTTCAATAGGCAATTTGGAAGAAAAACACATTTCCCTGAAACCTCTTGGCTGAGCAAGTGATTACTTCATCAATTAAATCTACAAATATTTATTGAGTGCCTAATATGAGGTATTCAAGGTGGTAAAGATGCAGTGGGGAACAAAACAGATTAAAAATCCCAGCCATCTTGGCACTTATATTTCAGAGGGTGACAGGAAAAGTAAACATAAAATATATAGTATGCTAAATGGTGACAAGTGATATATTAAAAAAATAATAAAGCAGGCTAGGATTAGGGAATGTTAAGGGAAGAGGTTGTGTTTTTATATAGAGTATTCAGAGTATTCCTCCCTGAGAAGAGAAAGGTGTAAATGAGCAAAAGCAAGTATCTTGGGGAAGAGTATTCCAAGAAGATGGAGGAGCTAAGGTAAAAACCAAGAGCATGCCTGGTGGGCTCATGGAACAGTGAAGAAAAGTGCAGCTGGAGTCAAGTGAAAGAGAGGTTGAAAAGTGGGTGATAAGGTGCTGAGAGACCAGATTACAAGGATATTATCAGACACTGGGCTTTTATATTGAAGGAGATGGAGAGCCTTCAAAGCATGCAAGCACACCAGTGGCATAGTATCACTGATGTTTTAAGAGGATTTGCTGCCTGCTGTGCTGAAGATAAACTAAGGATGAATTAATGCTGGCAAAAATCTCCTAAAATTCATGACAGTTATATAAGGCAGATGCACCAAAAGCAATGCAAAAGAAAAAGGACTTGGAGCAAGTACAAAACCCATTTTTGAGTCAAAATATAACTTGTAAGGCAATCTGTGCAGAAATTTCCTCAAAGTATAACTCTCAAAGTTGGAAAATGAGACCTATCTTTTCACTTCAACATTTCTTACTACTCCATTTCCTAAGTTCAGTGAGCCACATTCTGCTCTTCTCTCCTTTAACTAGTAAATGGTTTGCTCCCCTTTTCATTTTGCTTAGCTTGAGAAAAGGAGTTTGCATTTTTTGGAAGTCAATAGCCTTATTTTTTTTTCCATAGTAAATGCTGAGTAACAGATTTCAGAACATCTGGGCAGCCCTGATCATACTATGATTTCATATCCCATAGGCTTGTTGTAATTAAGGAAGGCGGAGGGAAACTGGTGTGTCCCAAGTACATGGGCAATACCTAATTCTGAAGAAAAAAATATATCATTACATAGAACATCTGGTGGAATTCAAGCTTAAGTTACAAATGGTTTTGAAGGCCGATTATTAGACAAATGATGTCCACTGAAATTAGGCTGCAGTTTCACTACCTGGTAAAATTTTACTGATTGCTCTAAAACTTACTTATCATGGGATCCTTAATATGTATTACATTACATTGAACTAAAAGAGCAAACAGTGGTTTCTTGTTTAGAGTGAAATGGAAGTACAAAGTGTAGGAGAAATGACAGAAGAGGGATAATTTCTTCCTGTATCTATGTTGATCTCCTAATTAAGGAAATGTAATGTGTCGTATTTGAAACCCAAGTACCTGGCTAATATTAACAGTAACAAGAGTAATAGCTATTATTTATTGTGCCAAGCATTTTATGAGCATTATCTCATTTATTCCTTAGACACTACTATTATCCCTATTTATCAATTCAGTAAACTAAGGCTGAGAAGTTTAGGAAATTTGCTGGGATTCAAACAAACTAAAAGCTGTGGAGCCAAAATTCAAATCAAGATATCCTAACCCCTAACTGCCACTTTTAAACACTACGTTGTGCTGAACTAGTCTGCATTTCACTACAGTGTGCATATCTCTACATGTACCTCTGTAATCCCAATATGATGAAAAATTTTTAACCTCATCAACCTACTCCTCTCGATCTTCACATTACATTTCTTGCATTCCCCAACTATAGCTCAGTACAAACAACTCTCCCATTGCCTAACACCTGAATGAAAACTCGAACTATGCTGTGTGCTCTAGGGACTCCTGATTCAAAGTTATCTTTCCACCACTGAACTAGCCTTTATGAAAAAATGTACTTTTACCTAAAAAAAGATATAAAGAATAGCAATTCATCTCTGCCTAGCCACTTATATTTTGTGCGTGTGGAGCATATACCCAAAACAAACAGAAAACATGGAAGTATAGATATTTACTTTGCGTTCCTTTTTAATAATGACTACTACCTTCAAGAAGCCATGAATCCATTAGAGGATAAGGGACAGTAACAATTATTCTTCTATTTCTTGGTATTTGTAGATATGAATTCAGTGGTACAGCTTACTGAATATTAATGACTTCTAAAATATGTTAGATTCTATTGTTTCATATGCTGTCACATAGGCATCAGAGCAAAAGGTCAAAATACTTTTTTCTTGGTATCCGGGACCCGTTAAGAGGTAATACAGCTATATAAGCCAATTAATAACGAAATAAAAGAAACACATTGACAACAATACAATAATAGTAGGGGACTTTAACACTCCCCTCACGGAAATGGACAAATCATCTAAGCAAAAGATCAGCAAGGAAATAAAGACTTTAAATGACACACTGGACCAAACGGACTTCACAGATATATTCAGAACATTCCATTCCCAAAGCAACAGAATACACATTCTTCTCTAGTGCCCATGGAACATTCTCCAGAATAGATCACAACCTAGGTCACAAATCAGGTCTCAACGGTACCAAAAGATTGGGATTATTCCCTGCATATTTTCAGACCACAATGCTTTGAAACTAGTACTCAATCACAAGAGGAAAGTCGGAAAGAACTCAAACACATGGAGGCTAAAGAGCATCCTACTAAAGAATGAATGGGTCAACCAGGAAATTAAAGAAGAATTTAAAAAATTCATGGAAACCAATGAAAATGAAAACTCAAAATCTTTGGGATGCAGCAAAGGCAGTCCTAAGAAGAAAGCATATAGCAATACAAGCCTTTCTCAAGAAACAAGAAAGGTCTCAAACACACAACCTAACCCTACACCTAAAGGAGCTGGAGAAAGAACAGCAAATTAGGCCTAAACCCAGCAGGAGAAGAGAAATAATAAAAATCAGAGCAGAAACCAATGAAACAGAAACCAAAAGAACAGTAGAACAGATCAACGAAACTAGGAGCTGCTTCTTTGAAAGAATTAATAAGATTGATAAACCCCTGGCCAGACTTATCAAAAAGAAAAGAGAAATGACCCAAATAAATAAAATCATGAATGAAAGAGGAGTGATCACAACCAACACCAAAGAAATACAAACAATTATAATAAATAAAATCTTTAAAAAAAAAAAAAAAGAACATATTACGAGCAACTATATACCAGCAAATTAGATAATCTGGAAGAAATGGATGCATCCCTAGAGATGTATAAACTACCAAAACTGAACCAGGAAGAAATAGAAAACCTGAACAGACCTATAACCACTAAGGAAATTGAAGCAGTCATCAAAAATCTCCCAACAAACAAGAGCCCAGGACCAGACGGCCTCCCAGGGGAATTCTACCAAACATTAAGAATTAATACCAATTCTCCTGAAACTGTTCCAAAAAATAGAAATGAAAGGAAAACTTCCAAACTCATTCCAGTATTACCTTGATCCCAAAATCAGACAAAGACTCCATCAAAAAAGAAAATTACAGACCAATATCCTTGATGAACATGGATGGAAAAATTCTCACCAAAATACTAGCCAATAGGATCCAACAGTACATTAAAAGGATTATTCACCACAACCAAGTGGGATTTATTCCTGGGCTGCAAGGCTGGTTCAATCAATGTGATACCATACATTAATAAAATAACAAGAACCATATGATCCTCTCAATAGATGCAGAAAAAGCATTTGACAAAGTACAGCCTCCTTTCTTGATCAAAACTCTTCAGAGTATAGGGATAGAGGGTACATACCTCAATATCATAAAAGCCATCTATGAAAAACCCACAGCAAGTATCATTCTCAACGGGGAAAAACTGAGAGCTTTCCCCCTAAGGTCAGGAACACGGCAGGGATGTCCACTATCACCACTGCTATTCAACATAGTACTAGAAGTCCTAACCACAGCAATCAGACAACAAAAAGAAATAAAAGGCATCCGAATTGGCAAAGAAGAAGTCAAACTCTCACTCTTTGCAGATGATATGATACTTTATGTGGAAAACATAAAAGACTCCACCCCAAAACTGCTAGAACTCATACAGGAATTCAGTAAAATGGCAGGATATAAAATCAATGCACAGAAATCAGTGGCATTCCTATATACCAACAACAAGACAGAAGAAAGAGAAATTAAGGAGTTGATCCCATTTACAAGTGCACCCAAAACCATAAGATACTTAGGAATAAATCTAACCAAAGAGGCAATGAATGTGTACTCAGAAAACTAAAGAATACTCATGAAAGAAACTGAGGAAGACACAAAAAAAATGGAAAAAGGTTCCGTTTTCATGGATTGGAAGAACAAATATTGTGAAGATGTCAATGCTACCTAGAGCAATCTACACATTCAATGCAATCCCTATCAAAATACAATCAACTTTTTTCAAAGAAATGGAACAAATAATCCTAAAATTTGTATGGAACCAGAAAAGACCCTGAATAGCCAGAGGAATGTTGAAAAAGAAAAGCAAAGCTGGTGGCATCACAATTCCAGACTCCAAGCTCTATTACAAAGCTGTCATCATCAAGACAGTATGGTACTGGCACAAAAACAGATACATAGATCAATGGAACAGAATAGAGAGCCCAGAAATGGACCCTCAACTCTATGGTCAACTCATCTTTGACAAAGCAGGAAAGAATGTCCAATGGAAAAAAGACAGTCTCTTCAACAAATGCTGTTGGGAAAATTGGACAGCCACATGCAGAAGAACGAAACTGGACCATTTCCTTACACCACACACAAAAATAGACTCAACATGGTTGAAAGACCTCAGTGTGAGACAGGAGTCCATCAAAATCCTAGAGGAGAACACAGGCAGCAACCTCTTCGACCTCAGCCGCAGCAACTTCTTCCTAGAAACATCTCCAAAGGCAAGGGAAGCAAGGGCAAAAATGAACTATTGGGACTTCATCAAGATAAAAAGCTTTTGCAAAGCAAAGGAAACAGTCAACAAAACCAAAAGACAACCGACAGAATGGGAGAAGATATTTGCAAATGACATATCACATAAAGGGCTAGTATCCAAAATCTATAAAGAACTCATCAAACTCAACACCCAAAGAACAAAGAATCCAATCAAGAAATGGGCAGAAGACATGAACAGACATTCTTCCAAAGAAGACATCCAAATGGCCAACAGACACATGAAAAAGTGCTCAACATCGCTTGGCATCAGGGAAATCCAAATCGAAACCTCAATGAGATACCACCTCACACCAGTCAGAATGGCTAAAATTAACAAGTCAGGAAACGACAGATGTTGGTGGGGATGCGGAGAAAGGGGAACCCTCCTACACTGTTGGTGGGAATGCAAGCTGGTGCAGCCACTCTGGAAAACAGTATGGAGGTTCCTCGAAAAGTTGAAAATAGAGCTACCCTACGACCCAGCAATTGCACTACTGGGTATTTACCCCAAAGATACAAATGTAGTGATCTGAAGGGGCACAGGCACCCCAATGTTTATAGCAGCAATGTCCACAAAAGATGTCCATCAAAAGATGAATGGATAAAGAAGAAGTGGTATATATATACAATGGAATATTATGCAGCCATCAAAAAACAAAATCTTGCCATTTGCAACGACATGGATGGAACTAGAGGGTATTATGCTAAACGAAATAAGTCAATCAGAGAAAGACATGTATCATATGACCTCACTGATATGAGGAATTCTTAATCTCAGGAAACAAACTGAGGGTTGCTGGAGTGGTGGGGGGTGGGAGGGATGGGGTGGCTGGGTGATAGACACTGGGGAGGGTATGTGCTATGGTGAGCGCTGTGAATTGTGCAAGACTGTTGAATCATAGACCTGTACCTCTGAAACAAATAATACATTATATGTTAAAAAAAAAAAAGAAGAAGATAGTAGAAAGGGAAAAATGAAGGGGGGGAAATCAGAGGGAGAGATGAACCATGAGAAACTATGGACTCTGAGAAACAAACTGAGGGTTCCAGAGGGGAAGGGGTGGGGGGATGGGTTAGCCTGGTGATGGGTATTAAAGAGGGCACGTATTGAATGGAGCACTGGGTGTTATACGCAAACAGTGAATCATGGAACACTACATCAAAAACTAATGATGTAATGTATGGTGATTAACATAACATAATAAAATTTTTTAAAAAAGAGGTAATACAACTTTTTTTTTTAAATGTAGTAGTCTCAGTTCTCGGAAAGCATGGCAAATCAACTCTGATTCAGAAGCAATTTAAGAGATCTTGTTATTTCAAGAAACTCCACAACATATTTGTCTTTTTAAAAACAGAGAGAGAGCTTGGGACGCCAGTCGGTAAGGTCGGTTGAGTGTCTGACTCTTGGTTTTGGCTCAGGTCGTGATCTCAGGGCCTTGGTATTGAGGCCCACGTCGGGGTCCACCTTAGAATTGAGTCTGCTTGGGATTCTCTCCCTCTCCTCCTACCCCTCCGGCTTGTGCACTCTCTCTCCCTAAAAGAAAGAAATAAATAAATCTTTAAAAAAAATAGAGAGCTCTTGCAAGGAACATAACCACTTCTGAGGGGAAAGTGGACATATTTTACAATTTGCATATTTAGCCAAAATGCTCAGTTTAAGTTCTACTCTTTACATTTACTGCTTGTATGGGGGAAATGTCACAGTCCTATCTATGTCACATGGCTATTTGAAGCCTGACAAGATGGAATTGATCTGAAAGACTTTTTCTAAAGCTCATTTCAAATGTTAGTTACTATTAGATTTCAACTTCCATTGTCTCTTAGAAATACATATTTTAAAAGAATTTTTCTTAAAGTGAGGCACAGCTCAACATAAAATCTTCAGCCAAGTAGAAAGAGCTTGGCTAAAAACTGAGCCACACTCACTTCTGGTGACATCCACTTTCATGGCAATAAGGTTCTCATTTCTTATCACTACCATGCTGTGATACTATGATTTATAAGAAATACCTATTTGGTATTTGTCCTTGTTCCCAGCACAAAGCTCCTAAAACCAGTTGGGTTTCTTAAGGTAAGAGCAATGAAGGTGTTATGTTATTCATAACAAGCCCCTTTCAACCACACCTGAATTCACAGTAATGAGGTGACTCTTGCTTGGAAAGCTCCTAAGAATGAGGAGAAGCCAAACATGATTAGGTGGTTGGGACTTTCAGTCCCACATGCTGACCTCCAGGAAGGAGAGAAGGCTAGAGGTTGAGCGAATCACCAATGACCAATGATTTAATCAATCATGCCTATGTAACAAAGCTTCCATAAAAGCCAAAAAGAGAGTGCTTGGGTGGCACAGTTGGTTAAGCATCCGACTCTTGATTTCAGCTCAGGCTCTGTGCTCAGCAAAGTCTGCTTGGGTTTCTCTCTCTCTGTCTCCCTCTGTCCCCTCTCTCTCCCCTTCCCTCCCTTCCTAAAAATAAATAAATCTTTAAAAAAAAAAAAAAAAGGACAAGGCTGAGAGCTTTGGGGTTAATGAACACATTCACATGCTAAGAGGGTGGTGAACTTCAGTTCTGTGGGTATACAGAAACTCCTGTGCTCAGGACCCTGCTGGACCCCACCCAATGTACCTCTCCATCTAACTGTTCATCTGTACCATGTGTAATATTCTTTATAATAAACTGGTAAATATTTCTCTAACTGTTGTGAGCTGCTCTAGCAAATTAATCAAACATGAGGAGGGGATTATGGGAAACTTCTAGTCAGAAACACAGGTTATATACAACCTGAACTTGAAACTGGTGACTAAGTGGCGGCAGTCTTATGGGACTGAGCCCTTACCCGTGGGATCTGATGCTAACTCCAGGTAGTGGTAGAAGTGAGTTGAATTGTAGGACACCCAGTCAGTATCCTCTGAGAATCAGAGAAGAGCTTGATGGTGTTGGAAAATACACATCATACAGGGCATTATTGTAATCAAAATTCTTTTTATGTAATTATGTGAGTTCAGTGTTATTTAATTTGGTCCTTTCCATTAGAAGCATGCAAATTTTTTTAAAAGGAAAACAAATTAGAAGCACCAATATATATGACATTTTAACAACCCAGAAAATGAAGAGTACAAATTAATTTACATAATATAATTTACATTTACATAATTTACATATCCTCCTGATGTTCTATATTGCTAACATAGAGCTGTCCTAGAATCTTTCTTTAATGTAATTTAATTATCAAAAACTCTCAAAATAGCCTTAAAGAAAAATTGAAATTTATTTCCAAGCTAACATTTGCAGTTCCTACAGTGACACACAACTCTTCATTGATTAACTCTCACCTAATTTTAGTTTGTATCTATTTACCTAATGTCTTGCTGAGTTCTGATACTACAGATTTGAAGAAACAACGGTCCCTGCAACAAATGCTCACAGTCTTCCAGGGTAGACAAATTGTGATGCAACTCAACAATCTTTAAATATCATAAATAGGATGAACTGAGCATTTGTAAAAAGAATCTGCCCGTAAAAAGGCTAATGTGCTTTCTACCTTAGTATCTTTAATGTGTCCATGTCTTTAGTAATTCTGTAATGTTTTCAGCATTTTGTACCTCTTGGAAAGACAGTGGTAGTTGCATACCGGTTGGAAACATCCATAATTATAACTCTATTTAGGGTTTGAGTTACGCTTAGTCATTATTACATTCACATGTGGTTATTTCCCTTATAAAGTTATTGATATCATTTATTTTTCATGTTATTAGTATTAGTATTAGTATTAACAGCCCCTGCTGTCCCTCTAAAAAGTCATTTGCCCAAAATCTACAAAGAAAGAAGGAACATGGATTAATGATTATTAGAGAGTGTAAGTCATGGTTTCTCTATGTGTGGGTCTAGTGGAGTCAGGTGTCTTTTGGTAAAAGTCATCTCTCCTTGAGCCCCAATTCCATCTAATCACCAGAAAGACAGCATTTCACACAGTGGCTTTCATGCTTACCATAACACAACTTGATTAATATCCTTTGAACAGGGCGATGGTAAGACACTGGAGTTTGTGACACTTAACTGAGAAATAATTTAATGATTCACACACTTATAAATGTCTTTTACCTTTCAAGGTTGCCTAGACCTCCTAGGTAAAGTATACAGGTGCAGCGTAAAAGCAATGGAAAGCAAATCCAAACTGGGTTTCAGTCTTCTCTAAGATACTAAAATCATTCTCAGTTTTTAGTCACATAAACATCACTGAGTAGCAAGCATTTTCTTTGCCTACAGATAAGGTGGAATCTCAGAAGAACTCTGGAGAGTAGGTCATTAACCCTGGTGAGTGGTGTTCACTGTTTCTACTCTAAATGTAGAAACTAGATACAAATTCTTGAGTTCCATTAGGAGCTTTGTGAGCCACCACAGTGAACTCAAAGTGACAATGTGTCACAAAATTCATTCACATGATGCTTCATCTTAAAACACAGGATCGTTACTCTGCAAAAATACCAAGAAGAAATCGCTACATAGATCACAAAATCAAACAGAGCAAAACATACTTTTCCATATGCACCATGCAAGTTCACACATAAGATTTAGCTTGGGGCTTCCTATTTTTCTTGGACAGCGGTAGAAATTTAGTTTCTGTAGGGGGGTTAGAAAGGAGAAGAGCTGCTTCTCTTTCTAGTCTTGTTCAAAGATTCCTATTGGTTATTAAATCCCAGCTGTATTCTACATAAAAAGCATCATTACTTTCCTTAACATGTGTGCTACCAGTAACATAAACTATTTTGGGAGGAGAGATTGTGACCATCACACGGGACTCCATATTTTAATTTCTGAATGACCTACCTTTTGTGAACAAAATAACCACAAGATTTTTATTATCTGGAAACACACACATATAGCTTAACAACTAAGTTGTGTTCTTCCAATCAGTTAGAATGCTTTCAAATTCCATTAAATAAAAATCTAGATTAAACTAGTTAATAAGCCAATAAACTTCATGATTTTATGTGTCAAGTCCTCAGCTAAGGTAGATCCAGGACTGAACAATTCAGTGAATCAAAGATGCCGTCAAAGACCAGTCATCTTACATCTTGCTGTTCTGCCATCTTCAGCATGCTGGCTTTGGTTTCCGCTTGTATCATTTAGTGTTACAGTATGGCTGCTAAGATTATAACCATCACAAACAAACACAACAGTGACCAAAAGTGGAAGATGAGGCTTCTCTTACTTACGTCCTCTCTTAATTAGCCACAAAACCCTTCCTTCAAGCACCTTAGCACACTTCCTCTCATTTCATATTGGCCACAATTATACCAGATGCCCTTTCCTAAACAGTTCACAACAAGGGGGATGTGGAAATGTTTGTTGCACTTAATCAGCAGTATCTGCTACATTCTTTCAGTTTCTTATATAGCTGGTCTATTGTTTATATGAATAACAATGAAAGGGGGGGCGGTAATTAGAATAATATTCAGGCCTTGAACTTAAAACTTAAAAATGGTGACACAGGAAGGAGATATATTAAGAATACAGTTAGTATATCTCTATCTCTACACACACAAATATTTACATATGTGCATTTGTCTATTAAAGATAATATTTTAAAAGCACAAATAAAGCATGCTAAATATTTAACTACTATAATTATTGGAATAACCTGAAGCTTAAAAAAAAAAAGTATTTTCCAGGGGATAAAATGGCAAGAAAGTTGGCTTCTGGTTTTTATTGTGTTATGTTTGTTTACTTGTTTGCGTGGTTTTGTTGGTGTTTTGTTTTGCTTTGTTTTGCTTTGTATTTGCGTCATTTTTTTGTAAGATTTTTTGAGATCTTTACTACATAGAACTTTGAAAGACCCAGGAACATGGAAAGTATCGTGATATCCAAGTGCTCTATTGTATCTCTCCATTATGTTTTCTTTACTGATCTTCATCACACCAATTCAGGACATGAGAGGGCACTGGGAACTGCCCTCAAAATCACAGGCACTGAAGGCTGGCAAATAGAGAAAGTAAGGGACTGGCTTCTAAAAACAAAAAGGGAAGATGTAAAATAGCCACTATATCGCCAGACTGACTCAGGGCCAAGTTCATTCAGCATCCAGCCCCAACTGTTCGTGGTCACAGAAGAATGAACTGAAGACGACTTTCCCCGGCAGGCCATCTGCAAGATGCTAGAAGCCTTTGCCAGTCCTGACAAGAATTCTGAGAGGCACCCTCCTTTTTCCAATAAGCACATCCCCGAGCATATCAGAACAATTTCATGGGATGCACATGAGCTGCTCTCATCTGCAAATGAGCTGCCTCACTATTGATTTCAAGGCACTGATTTTTCCTGTCCCGGTGACGGATCTCTGCAGGCCATTCCTCCTCACCTTACCTCCACCTTACGCAAAGAATGTCAGTAACTCCTCAAATTCCTCCTAAAAAAAAGTTGACATTTAGTGCTCTACCTCTGATTTTAGCAATTAATCCCAATTTGACTAGCCTTCAGAAAGGCTTTCATCAACCATTACCAATATCACCAGTATCACAATCTCTTCCTACAATTCTAAGAAGTTCACATAAACACAAGACAATCAAGTTTTTATGCTACTAATCCAGCCTAAATCTTTTCTCCCTCTAAAAAATGGGCAAGTATATTGGTTTAAATGGACTTTAAGGGATCTTTAGTTAGGAAAAGCAAAACATACACACATATGCACAACATAGATATGTATAGGGATATAAAATAAACTGTTCCAGTTACTAACATCGACTATCTTTTCATAGGTCACTGTAGTTTTGCTTTAATAAGTGTGGTAGAAAATGAAAAGTCATTATTTGTTAAAGTACTAGAAGCTTTGTTAGCATAAATGAAATCTTTGTATTTGGGTATTAATCTAAGGCCTGGTTCAGACCTTGGTTAGGCTGGGATGATGAGGCCTGTAATCCTGTGGGTAAATCCCCCATGATTCCTAGATACTGGGGCCTTTCCCAGGAGCACCCTGCACAAAAGCCAAGGCTTCATTACAGGCTGCTGAGGCCCCTGAACCACCAGGAAATTGGCACAGGTGGTGGTCTGTGGTAGGTGGAGTGGGAAGCTTGGAGCCTTCAACCGCCTCCAGGCTTGGTGAGGACAAGTCTCCCTACATTAGGTTCCACAGGGGCTACCCCAGAAACCACAGGCCTTATCTCCATCTGACCTTGGACAGACCTAGAACCAAGCCCTGGGAAGGACTGGGAGTTGGGAGATGGAGCAGTCACCTGGGAGGGAGCCAGTCGCATTGGAGTTCATGTTTTTAGAGAGATACATATATAGACATACATAGGGCAATTAGATAGAGCTGTTCCAGGAACCTAGGAGATGGATTTGATGACCTCTAGAGCATCCACCCACCCAAAATTCTGATGATTCCAATAAGCAGCTCTCAAATTAGAAACTCTACTTTATTTTATGGATCCTGGGCTGGGAGTTTTCTCTTCATCATCAGGGAACAGAACCAAGAGCATTACACACACCTTATGTGTTTGCAAACACTAAATGAGAATGGCTTCTCTCCACTTAAGGATAGGAAAGAATAAAATGGAAAACAACTAAATGGGACCTAAGGCTAGGGAGATTTTAGAATAAGAGAAAGTAAAAACTCATGAAAACTTGGGAGAAGAATATACTTCTGAAAAAAATACAGTTCAGAAGACAGAGGATAATCCTCCATTGTATCCATGAAGTGTCTTGTATCAAGCAAAGGTTAAAATACATTAAGTAGCAAACAGGCTAATATCAAAAGATGGGATGAAACAGAAAGACAAAAAGAATTAGTTACAAAGGCAATAAGCTGAAACAAAACAAACACATGCAAAAAAAACAGGAGATACAAGGAAGGACTGCATGACAATTAAAATTACAATGGCAAAATCTTCATGGTAGATTTTTTTTTTTTAAGTTATTTATTTATTTATTTATTTGACAGAGAGAGACACAGCAAGAGAGGGAACACAAGCAGGGGGAGTGGGAGAGGGAGCAAGCTTCCTGCGGAGCAAGGAGCCCAATGCAAGCTCCATCCCAGGACCCTGGGATCATGACCTGAGCCAAAGGCAGACGCTTAACAACTGAGCCACCCAGGAGCTCCCATGGTAGATTTTTAAAAGCAGTAATGGCATGCAAAAATTTCACTAACTTCAAGACAAACTTGATAAGCTCTTCCACAATAAAGAGGTAAAGGACAAAGGACCAAAACTGGTGAGAAGACAGAGAAGACAGATGATAGATACAGAACATTAAAATCACAGTTATTTCCAAGGGTGGAAAAAAAATGCACAATTTTAATACTAGCAAGAAAAGCAGTAATCAAATCCATAGTTAAGGAAAATTTTCTGGAACTCAAAGCTAAACACCTTAAAACAGAGATTAAACAGATTCAATCTGTTTTGAATAATATTAATGGAAATAAATCCACAGATGGATAAAATCCAACAAAATTCTGAATTATGAAGAAAAACGTAATTTCACAAAAGATCCTGCTGATAGCAATCAAAACCTCAGATAAGATGCCTGAAAAGAAATAAAAATCCTCAAGAAGATGTATATTGCCAAACATTCTTATTAGGAGTTGTCAAGTATCACAAAGAACCAACATTTCCACTTGTTCTTCTTGGATTATACAGATTAGTTATCACATTTCAGCAAACAGCCAATTCTCTATTTCCTTTCAACGCTACAGACTTGACATTGGGTCCATGACAAATCTCTCTCCAACAATTCTGAGCTGATAACCAGTTAGATTAGCTGATGGCTAACCTTCAGATAATAGCTCTTCACTTCAGTTTTATTTTATTTGGATTTGGTTTTCATACATCAAAACATTATGGATCCAAAGTTTCCCTTGTGGGTCATAGGTCACAAGATCCAGGATGCAATGGTGGGATTTTCCTCAGACTGTTACGAATTAGCTGGAGACCACATGTTTAAGAGAAATAAAAACCAGAAAGGGCAGGAATTTCTATTTAGCTTCAGGCAGTAGAACACTGGATACTTTATGTACTATCCTCTATAAGAGCTATAGTTTGAAATACAGCCCAGGTTGGATAATGACTCTGTAAAGTTTCATTCTATCTGAGAGAAAGAGAGTTCAGAGGCTTCTGCATTGTTTTAGTAGGAGAAAGGAAGGTGACAATTAGATCAACCAAAAATCTGTAAGTAGAATTCATCACTAAAACAGGAGATATGTATGTACACATTGTATGACAAGAGCTAGGGAAAGAGAAAACTATAATGAAAAATATTAAACTTTGGTGAAGATTGAATTATACCAAGAATGATGAAAACACCATTGGATCTGGTGATTAGGAGGCCATTAATAACTATCTAAATGTGTAGATTTCAAACAAAGGAAGTGCTGGCACTTGGAGGTAAAGCTATTTTGCAAAAGTACCAGCTACAGACTTCTCTATTATGCAGTTTAATGCTAATAAATAGGTGAGAGATAGAGCAGTAGCTTAAGGGACTATTGTAGTAAAAAGTTGAGAAAAAAAAAAGAACTAAGAAAACATTTAGCATGTGTACAGCTAAGAGAAGTCTTTGGAAAGAAAAAGTTTAAATAATGAAAAGTCTGAATGTGAATAAAACAAGGCACCATATGATTAGTAAAGACACCAAAACAACAAATGAAGGGACGTGTTTTAGCAAGGAAAGAATATTTATTTTAAGATAGGGACAAAGTAAGAAAAGATAAAGATACAGAAAATGTTGAGAATAGAAGAGTTGAAGAATATTCCATCAAACTGGCCACAGACCTTTTGGCTTTCGTTAATATTGAATATTAATCCATATGCTGAAATTGAAGAGCTATGGATTAGACAGCAACTTAAAGATATGAAAATGGTTTAAATCATCACAGAATAGGGGTGCCTGGGTGGCTCAGTCAGTTAAGCATACAACTCTTGATTTCGGCTCGGGTACTGACCTCGGGGTTGTGGGATCAAGACCCCTATCAGGCTCCGTGCTCAGCTCTGAGTCTGCTTGTCTCTCTCCCTCTGCTCCTTCCCCCACCCCCCAACTCATGCTTTCTCTCTGTCTTCCTTTATCTCTTAAATAAAATCTTTAAAAAAAATTTTTTTAAAAATCATCATGGAATAAGTTGTCAACTAGAGATGAATAATGAGCACTTTATGACCTACCTGAAACTGCATAGAATTAATCTTCCTTGTATTAAATTAACATTTTATTACATTATCCATGACAAACCACAAAAGCAGGAAGAAAGGGTGTGCAGTAGAAGCTGCCCATAGATATGGGATATGGGATCAATAAGGCAAATAACAGGGAAATTTGAAAAGAAAGCTCTCATGGACGCCGAAGAGAGTCAGAATTTTCATGACATGATGGGCCTCATGATTCCATATGATAAAGGAGGTTCATGGAGCTAGAAGGAAGGAGACATTCAGGGAAGACCTCAAGAGACTGGAAAGCGTACTGGAAGCAGCAGGGACAGTCAGTGCCCACCGAATCCCCCAGTGCTCTGTGCATCTCTCAGCCTCCACCACAGCCTTTTCAGGGCCAGGCGATAAGCTCAATTCAACAGACTTTAAGCAGAAATTAAGTGCATCTCTTACAGGAGGAGTCAGTGAAAAAGTCACTGTGTCTCCTCCATCCTATTCTACCACTATTAGACCTTCAAAGCCATGTATTGAACAGGATGACAATGTCACAAGTTAAAGGAGCCTGGACCCCAGATGGAGGCCCTGCTGATCCACATTGGATTTGTGTGAATGAGAAACTCCACAGAGATCTGTAGCGTTATGCTGCTGAGATTTAATTACTCTGGGGATAAACAGAATGCCCAGCATGAGGGGTGGCATGGAAATATGAATGGAAAGGAGGTCATGTTCTGAGAGGAGATTTTCACATTCTGAGAGCTTTTAAATGGGGCTGTTCTGACAATGATGAGATCTAAGGTACAGCCACACCTGAGGATGGTTCATGGAGAGAAAAAAAACAGAGATCACTGGACCTATGGAAATAAAGGGACAGTGACCCCAGAATGCCATAAAGGCAAGAAGGATTTTTTTTTTTTTAATTTATTTGAGAGAGAGAGAGAGAGAGAGAGCGCTTGTGCACAAGTAGAAGAAGCAGAGGGAGAGGGAGAGGGAGAGAGACTCTGAAGCCGACTCCATGCTCAGTGTGGAGCCCAACACGGGGTTCAATCCCATGACACTGAGATCATAACCTGAACTGAAACCAACAGTTGGATGCCTAACTGACTGCAACCGCCCAGGTGCCCAAGGATGACTTTAAGAGTTATAATTAAGAGCAAGATGGACCTGCTCTGAAGTTACAAAGACACAGCCCTCCAGGTTGGAAGAATGCAGTACCAACAGTGGCAGAAGTTTCGAAAAAAGGGCGTCTGGGTGGCTCAGTTGGTTGGGCAACTGCCTTCGGCTCAGGTCATGATCCTGGAGTCCTGGGATCGAGTCCCGCATCGGGCTCCCTGCTCGGCGGGGAGTCTGCTTCTCCCTCTGACCCTCCCCCCTCTCATGCTCTCTCTATCTCATTCTCTCTCGCAAATAAATAAATTAAAAAAAAATTTTTTTAAAAAAAAAAAGGTAGAACAATTGTCTGGAAGTTGCCTTGGAGCCTAAATCCACCAATCCCTAGTCCTACCCAGTGAATTCAAAGTGGGAGAGGAAAGGACAGTAATGGACAGTAATGGAAGAAAAAAACAGAAGCATTAGTAGTCTTGGAAGCTTTTTAGCATTCTGATGTACACCAAAGATCTGTGTCCCCAGTGTGTGCAGATCATGACCCAGATGGGTCAAGGGTGACTCAGGAAGATAAGTGAGTTAATCCCAATGTCCAGGAAAGACCTACAGAGCTCTGAAAATTCACTACACTAACTGGCTCCCCTCCAGTGACCCATCTTTGCTTTTCTAGACTAAACTACTTAGAATACTAAATTGTATTCTCATCTCTATTTCTAGAGAAGGCCTTTTTATTTATCTTGTTGCAGCCCTAATTGTCTGAACTACCTGCCCATGTTTTGTGAATGTTTTAATGTTTTGTAACAAGTTAGCAGCACTCCAAAAAAAAAAAAAGAAAGAAAAGAAAAGAAAAAGAAAAAAGAAAGCACACTCTCAAATAGCACACATAGTAATGTATTCCTACATTTCTCCCTCAATCAGAAACTATTCCTACATTGGGAAGGTCCGATTCACCCTAGTGCAATTTAGTTAGCCAATAAACAAAGAAGAGAGCAGGCAAGACTAAATGTTTAAAACAGGAATCTTACCCTGAAGTCTGTAAACCATTTAAAATTGGCTCAGGGCTCTGGGAATTGGTTCTTCTCGCCCCACCTCCAGTAAGAACTCCTATAGCTCTCATGTGAGAGTTAAAGGGTCCCAAGGTCTAAAAACAGTTAAAAACAACTTGCCCCCAAAACAGCACAGGTGATGATCACTAAAAAAAAATTATTGAATAAAAATATCTAAGATATAGTTCATGATCAATCTTCCTATTTCCCAAAGTAAACATAATTAATTAATAATAAATAAGCCACAAAGAATTGAGATTTCTCCTTGCAGATATAGCAAACCCATTGCCATACCTCAGTATCCCTGCATATATTCTTTGATGCCTAGGGACCTAGTCTCTTGTTCTGGAATATCTTTCTCCATCCTGGTCATCTCTCTGGTTACTCCCCTGACTGAGGGAATTTTGGTAGCGTAAAAGATAAATGTTATAAACCCTGACAAAGTAAAAATACTACAGACCACAAAAATGGGGAGGCAGCAAAACAGTGGGAGAAAGTATAAGAATATTAATCTCCTCATATTACATAGCACTTAATGTACTGATTAAGTTCAAAAAATTTCTTAAAGAGATACAGATTTTAACTCTGGAATATTTTCATCATCATTTTCTTTTCTCAATCTTACTTAACACCAATGGTTCACAATTTTGAGTGCCCACTCTCACCTGAGAGTTTTAAGAAACACTAACACTTGAGTCCCATCCCTTGAGATTCTGATTTAATTGCTCTTAGGTCCTTTAGATTTTTAAAGGGGTTTCAGCTGATCCCAGTGTATAGTCAAGGTTGAAAACTTCTGCCTTACAGGAGTGTTCTAAGAACTCACCGCACTGGTGTTTATGAAACATTTATCTGTAGCTTGGAAATTCATTCAGCTTTACTTCAGTTTTTCTACTACTAAATTCAAGGAAAATTAAAGGTAATTCATGAAGATGGCTTCTACATAGTAAGATTCCTACTTTCTTTGTAACCCTATGTTACCCTTACACCCATCTCTGTGTGTGTCAATTCCAGAGAGAATTGTCAGGAGTATATGTGAAAGTTAATACTGGATTTGAGAAAATTGGTTTTTGTCTGTTTTGACTTCTCTTTTGTTTGGAATTTGTATCATAAGCATGAGTCACATTTTTTAAAAACAATAAAATAATTACTCATAAAAATAAATTGTTTAAATAAAGCTTAATAAAATTAAAAGCTGTTAGGCAAATAAAAATGTCAAATTAAAACTGGAGATTCCATGCATATTTCTAGTTCATAGGACAGCTGATTTAATTCTTGAAAGTGGAAATGGAAATCCGGGCCTGTCAGGACTTATTTTATGGCTATGGGCAAGTCTGTCTCTGTTAACCTTCCACTGGAGGGTGAGGGTGACAGGACAAATAGTTAAGTTTAATCTGCCAGAGAATGAATTATGTTGACTTTCACATATATGGACAGAATATTTCAGAGTACTAATTACACAGCAAAAACAGGGTTTCATAATTTCTACAAGACAGTCTAGAGAAGACGTGTCATCTGACTAGAGAAAGAAGGCTGTCGTTGTCTAGTTAATGTTCAAGTTTGTTCTTGAAATAACTGATTTGTCCCTACTCCCCTTTCCCCAAGTTTAAATTTGGTTTACCCTTCTGGAAAGAAAAATAAATCCATCTCCCAGCACTGACCTATATAAATCAAAGTCAAATATACATACATACATATACACAGATATATTTACATACCCATGTATATTTACATATCCATATATATTTATTTACATTATGCCCAAGCAAATATATGGAGTTGCGAATAAAGAGAATATCCAGAGATATATGAGGGATACTGGTTCAGAGAGGACATACAGTGGAGAGATTATTTAACAAGCTAAAAATCAGAAGTTTCAATTTCAGTTCTACTGACATTTTGAGCCAAATAACTCTTCACTGTGGAGACTGTCCTGTGCATTGTAGGATGTTGAGCAGCATTCCTGGCTTTAACCCACTAGATGCCAACAGCAACCTCTCCCACCCCCAAACACACAGTTGTGACAACCAAAAAAATGTCACAGACATCTTCAGATGTCCCCTGGGGAGCAAAATTGCTAAATTTTAATTTAGCTAAATTCTAATACGAAAAATCTTAAAAAATACAGGGTGGTTGCTAGGGAGGTAGAAAGAATGGGAAAACTTAAAACAGAAGTTCCAGAATCAAAGTACAGCTTGTGATGGGGCGCCTAGCTGGCTCAGTCGGTGGACATGCAACTCTTGATCTTGGGGTTGTGAGTTCAAGCCCCACACTGGGTGTAGAGATTACTTTAAAAAAAAGAAAATGAAGTACAGCTTGTGAGAAATTTAAGAAATTTTATTTAACTTTTTGTTTCTATCTTTCACGTATTGTCTCTTGTGATAAAGCTCTCAATACCCTATGACTAGTCATGTGGTATATGGTGAATATGTATATATATACACACAAAGAAAGAGAGAGACTAAATAGACATAAAATTGGTCAAAGGTCACACCCAGCAAACTCTCTGAGAAACCATGTTGTGTAGACTTCCAAGAGATGATACTCTCAAGATTTTACTCTCTCGCTATTCCCTCTCAGGGAAGAGAATCTGCTATGACTTTGATTTTGAGGGATTAATTGAACCTGGACTTCTAGCTATCTAGTCACCACTGTAACTCTCTCTCTGAGGGCTCTCCTATTCCTCTCGCACAGATGATGCAGAAGTGCTGCCTGAACCTCTTATCTGTCCACTTGAGACTGGCCTATCCACAGCCTATGTCCTCTTCTCTGTCCCCTCCTATTTTCTGCAGTGAAGGGATTCAAGTTTGAACTTAGCAAGATCAAAGATATCCCTGAGATCACAGTCTGCAATCCAATTCATCAAAGCACCGTGAGCTGGAATTCAGAAGTGAGCAGGGCCAACAGCAACACAGTACTTTTCCAGTCACTACTGTCCTTCGCGCACATCCATAGATTAGAAAGCTTGTGGTGAATAGTGGCTGTGGTTTAGGATACAGTTCTGGTATACCTAAGACCCTTGCCAAAAGGCCATGTTAATACCATTGTTAAGAACCCCAAAGTTTTTGTTTAACCCCTAACACATGGCAAGGGTGAGTAATTGTTTTTAAAAACAACAGGTTGAGACTATACTGACATATTTACTAAAAGAAACAAAAAACAAATACACACATACACAAATGTGGCATTGTTGAATGTGGTAACATGTGCAAACCTTGAATACACTAGATTCTTTCCATGAGAAATCACATAATCAATTTTCATGGGATGAAAGGGCCAAAAAGTTCAATTTGGCATCATGTCACGCATCCTTCTTTGTGGGATCAGTTCGTGGGGCCAAAGAGCTCCCCCTGGAGCCAGAGTTGATGCAGCCTGACTTTGGTGACGTAGACAAAGCAAGCCAGATTCAAGACTAAACTTGCAGACAGTCTTTTTCAACAATAATTTGGGCAATGAAGGGACCAGGCACCTCCTCACAGACATTGAGCATTACTCATACCGGTAAGAAGAAAAAGGGTAAGCATGCCTGTGGGTAGTGAAGAATGTCCTCCAACTGTCTGCTTGCATGGAACAGACACAAGGTGGAAGGCTGACAGGGAGTCTGATCTTTCTCCCAGTTCCCTCTCAACCTTTACTCCCACTCTGGTTTCTTTTGCTTCTTTTCCACAAAGACTAAGGTCAAGTCCTGGTTCATTAGGACCTCTTCTCACCTTTATTCTCTCAATTCCTTATGGCATGTAGGCTGTGACCACAAACACTACCAAGTGTCAAAGGAAACCACAAAGATGTATGAATGTTAACCCCTGGCAAACCAATTCAGCTGAAACATGAAATTATCTTTTTGTCAGAGTCCAAAAATTGTTTCTACTTTATTACACTTTCTTTACTCCTAATTTATTGTTATCAGTTTCAGGATGTGATTTTTTTTTTCTTTTTTTTTTTTTTTTGCTTCTTCCTTTTGTTCTGTTGACTGCCAATCAGAAGGTGTAATGCAACTCTAAGAGACTGTACAATGTTCTAATTAAAACAATAGGATTCACACATTTCCTCCTTGCATAACAAATTAAAGGAATATAATGCTTTTAATTGCCCACGCTGGATTTTTTTAAGCCTTTTATTAATTAAAACATGCAAATGGTGATATAATCAAGATCTGATCTTGCCATGAAGATGTATTTGTGAGACGTGACTCTGAGAATTTAAACTAAAGATTCCAAACCCAAGAGAACCAAAGACAATGCTAAAGTGAGGCCAAACTAGCAACAAGATATCTGAACAAGGAAAGCTGAAAAGGTGCAAATTCACTTCTTGGGTCGTCTTTCTTTCCATCATCGGCCCCCACTAAGGCTTGCATGATTTCCTAATTACAGTCAAGTTAAATGCAAGTTGACACCATCTTGACTATGTGAGGGAGAAAAACAAACAAACAAAAAAAGTAGTATGTTATGGTGGAATCACCTAGGATTTTCCCTAATTCCTAAAAAGGAAGTATTTTTCTGGAAAAACTTTAGGCGAATAACTCACGTCTTCATCAACAGAAAAGTCTGTCTGTTGACAGAAAAGAAAGAAGGTTCAGTAAGAAAGACAAATGACATACAGATCTGTAGGGTAACTGAAGTTCCCAAGGCTTGTAGCTCTTCATACAGAAAAGGGGTACTTCTGATTCCTCTGGAATTTAAGGTAGCTTTATGGGTTTCATAGTTCCTCTCTTTGTGTATCTTTCTTTTTCTGGAGTTATTGTGTGGACTTGGTCCAGACATTAGAAGACACTTAAAATATGATGACTATTGCAAATATAAGTCAGCAACTGGTGGAGAATGAAGGGTTAATGATTAACACATACCATCACTTTCAAGGGAAAGGAAAGGATTGAGATCTGTGTATCAGAAGCAGCATCTCAGTGGCTATCATGCAAAGAGCTAAATAGCCATGGAGTACACGTTTAAAAGCTGAGTCTCCTTTTAATATGTTGAATGTCTCTAGTGTTAAAGTATCCATTTCTCTCAACACAATTCACATACTTTATGCCTGAACATATAAATGTGATAAGGCTTATATATAGAACACCCAGGATTCAATGCCCCACATGGATGAGAGGATCTGATATGATACAGGGCCCACATGTTGCTGTGTTAAATAAAGAAATCACCTTGAAGACTAAACATCAACATTTATGAATGACCAAGGTAAAGGGAAGACCATGCACTTGTCTCCTACTTTCTTATTTTGTATCTGTGTGGTTCCTTTGTAATAAACATGGTAAATAAGAAAATGACCTACTCATTTATTTGAAGAAAATTATAAGGGAAGACACACTTGACAGAGTTCACATGCAAATGCACATGAGTCTACAATAGAAGGTAGAGCTCTGATATGCTCAGTCTGCTGTTGTTCCCTTTTCCCTAACAGAAATTTCCATACCATCAGAGAAATACATGGTACCTCCGGGTAACAGTCCTCATCTTGCATTTTAGTGTAATTGCTAATGAAAAATAATCATTCGTGGACACTGAGACTGGTTATGTGAAACAGAAGTAGGCAATAGCCAAGGATACTTAGCAAAATCCTTGACCTGGACTTCTTTCTGAAATCCGGATAGGAATTGTTGATTCTGAAATTCACCCATTGTCAAAGCTGATTAAGCATCTTTCTTTAAGACTATTGCCTCTGGGTCTGGTGCTGGAGCTTGAAATTGGGTGGGTAACTGGGACAGGACAATGGGTGTAAATCTGGGAAGATCAAGGTCAGAGGAGAAACCACAAGCATGAACTGGGACCTCATGAGGACTGCAACCCAGGTCAGTTCTTGCTGCCTCTGACCTTGGTGCTGAGGCTAGCCTATAAGAGTCAGGGCCCTTATTAGAGAGCTAAACACATAATCCTGGTCTAGGAGTTGGATGGTCTAGGAGTTGGAGAAGCTGAAGGAGGATCTAGGGAAAGGTAAAGTAGTTTCAGGTCCCTCTGATGCTTCACAGCAATAAGACAAGTCAGCAAGTTAGCAACAACATATGTGAACTACAAAATAGGGCTGCTTCCTTTCCACCTCCAAATCGTCCAACAATCGCCCTTGTGGTCCACCCCAACCAGAAGCATACAAGAACATAGGGTTGCCAGATAAAATACAGACACCCAGTTAAATTCAAATTTCAGATAAACAACAGATATTTTGGTATAAGTATGTCTCAAATATTGCATGGGACATGTTCATACTAGATAGATATGACTGATGGATTGATTATACAAAATTAAAATGTAACTGAGTGTCCTATATTTTTATTTGCTTAATCTGGCTATCCTAAAAGAGAGGGAATTCTGGGAAATGTAGTTCAACCTAGCCACGGTGATACATTACAAACCCATTATATCATGTATTAGGAGACTTATAAACTAAGATTATATTGGCCAAGGGTGCTCTCAACTCTGGATCATTTAGCCCTGCCAGGAATATAAGGAAGAATGTAACAAAACATGTCTGGCTATGTTTCTTTTCAAAGGAGATGTGGATACATAGTCACAGTAAACATAAGTCACTTGCCCAGTAAAAGTTCTCATATTTCAGAAAGCTTTCCCCTTGAAAGACTGATCTTCACCCAGGGAACACAAAATCACCAGCAAAGCTTTTTCGAAAGTGTAGATGTCTGGGCCTGACCCCTAAGACCTAATGAATGAGAATCTTTAGGGTTGAGAATCAAGCCTGTGTTGCTGTTGTTGTTTTTCCAAGACTACAACAGGTTGTCTCAATGTGCACTCTTAATTAAGAACCCCTGCCTTAGAGGAGTAACTGAAAGTACATACATGGTGGAATCTTAATAGTTCATACTAGGTTGCTACATTATATATCTTCCCCAAGCCCCACAGAAAATTCCTGATAACACCAACATTAAATACAACTGATCAGGCATTTAAAATGTCCTACCTGTGCATTGTGCCTCTGACTGCTGGTAAGTCTGGGTTTTTTGGCTGATGTGTCTAATCATTTACCACTTACACTCTGGCACACTGGGCATATCTCTGCCATCACCTTTATCACTGCATGGCTCCTTGAAGCTGGAAGCCATGCAGGACTCTTTTCTGCCCCTCTGACAGCACATAGAAGTCATGTGACACATCAAAAGTACTCATTATACATTGAATGAATCAAAAATGTATGCCATTCCTCTGTTGCTCCTTATTTTGGCCTTTTGTTAGTCTTTATTCAGAAATCAGAAAATAATACTGCATGCCCATTATAAACCGAGATCTGTCGTAAATTCTTTATATTACTATCTCCAAAACATTTTTATGAGATATATGGCTGACAAAACAGATGCAGACAAAGATTAAAGTGCTGGCTCTTCATCACATAGCTAATAGTGAAGGATTTGGGACTGAGTCCAGATGCCTCCCCTGAACTTCTAGGCTGAAGTGGTTCCCTGGAGAGCTCTATGCAGGACAGCATTGCATTAAGTCACATTCTTAAGTCTTCAGTAAGAGTGAATCTATTAGAATAAAACCTGAAACCATTATTACATTCAATTTTCTCCCCCTGCATGTACACCATTCTCCCAGGAAAGTATGCCCTCTGTAGTGGAACAAGGAAAAAGGTCTAAAAATTCACATCTCATAGAGTGAGTCATAAATCAAATATTTGGCTCCTGTAGTCCAATTGCATCAATGTACAGAAAGATAACAAGATTCATCTGAGATCACATGGTCAGAGGGAGGCAGATCTGGAATTAGGACCCATTGGTTCTAATTTGCAGTCAGATGCTTGTCACCCTTTACTCACAACCTTCACTGAGGTTGGCAACCCCTCCATGTGATGTCTTGGTCACAGTTTAGCTTAAGAACACACAAGGCAGAATGCCACACCACCTCAAAATGAGCACCCTCCCTCAAGGTGCCTTTCCCTTCTTCCCTGAAATGACTCCCTTTTAGCTCTCTAGTTTAGAACCTACAGTCTCAGAGGGTAAGGATATAAGTACCCCAACCATTAGACTGAACAAGACTGATACAAAGAGGAAACTTCCAGGAATAGGATGCAGGAGGCCCCCCACACCATGCTCCTCCCTTTGGGTAAATCAGAGGAGCAGCTTCTGTAATGTTCCCTAGGGACACCAACATGGTGCCCCTGGCCTAACACACATAATTAGGGAACTTCACAAGACAGGAACTTCAGGCCATCCCAGACTCCAGGAATCAAGACATATTCAGTGCCTTTGACTTTCCTTACTAATAACTGCTGTCCCCTCCTTTTAGTCACAAAAGCAAGAACTGCACAAAGACAAATTCAGAGACGGGAACTGCAAAATAGAAAACATAGACATAAAAACCAAGCAGTGAGATGGGATAGGGACAGAGGCTATTTAAGGAGATAAGCAAAAGGATTCATGATTCCCTGCAATAAATAAAAGAACATTAAACACATACATGCCCTTTAAAGAACTAAAATGATCAGAATCATTTATTTTCTCAGTGTTATTTAGCCAGGTTGGAAAACAAAACCCTGAAATTAATGCCAAGATAACAGAGATGGGAGTAGAACTTTCCCCTCTAATAATTATCTTGCTATCTGTCCATCTTAGGTCAACAAACATGCTATGATTGACAGGTTAAAATGTTTAGGTTAGTCTGAGCTCTCATAAACCATTTTTAGTTTTCTAGGACGGGACAATGTTATAAAACAAACATATAATATACCCTCCATCTTCCTACTTTCAAATCTTCTTCTCACCTGCCCTCCTGTCTTTTGGGGGAGTATGTCCACAAAGCATTTCAGTCATTACCAAGGTTATCACCACACTGGTGAGCACAAGTCATGATGGGACCTAACAAAATACTGCATTCTCCTAAATAAAAGGATAGGAAGTGCCCAGGGAAACCTAGTTGGCTTCCATGTATATGAAGAAAAAATAAGTGAATTCAAAAAACTATCACTGTTACTCCTTTGAACCCTCTTACAAATTCTGGGTCTCCCAGATGTCTTGACCCTTTGTTGTAGAGAATCAGGGTAATGGATGAGGAGATAATTGAGAGGAACCCAGACCTGCTGCTTAATTTACAGTGGGAAGAGAAAAGAATCACTTGTAAAAAAGAACAGACTCCATCTGGAAGGTCACAGGAAGTCAGAGGGGGGGGGAAAAAAAGAAGAGCTTTAGAAAGATTTCTTTTGGAAATGTGAGAGGGAATTTGGTTGGTGGGCAGGGAGTATCTGTGAGGTGAAGAGTGAGACATTTTAGAAAATCCTGGTGTGTGCAGTAAGTGGAATAAAAACACCTATTTTTTATGGATATCAGTAAAGTCAAAAATGTCTTTCCAATGAACATCAGTTTTGGACTGGTGTTTATTTGAATGGGGCACTGTGTGGAAACAGAACAGGAGGCACCTAGATTTGTGTGGATTACAGATATTTTATGGTCTGCTTCAAATGTTCCCTTAGCTTATCATGTGTGCCCCCTTGCCCTCAATGACACCCTTTTGTGAGGAAAAAAAAAATTCATTGTGAGGATGATTACAAGTAGACAGCATGAAGACTCCAATCGCAAATAACTTAAAATCCCAAGGGTTATATGAGAGAAAAATGCTGGTACAGCAAGTGAAAAACTCAGGTCCTAGAATATACAGCTACTGGAAAATGTGAAGTAACATCCATTTATTCATTAAGTAAATAGACTTCATGTGCCCTCTATTCATCTGGCCCTCCACTATGAAATGTGATTACAGCACTGAACAAAAGAGACAACAGTTCTTTCTTTGTGGAGCTAACTTTCTAGTAGGGAGAGATATGCCCTCCATACACAAGTAAGTACATTACATAGAATGCCATTTGGGGTAAGTGATATAAAAAATATAGTAAATCAACAAAGGGGTTTAAGAACTGTCAAGGGTAAGGATAGTGTTCATAATTTAAGTAGGACAGTCAAGACCTCACTAATTTGAAGGAGTTGAGGGTATGAGCCACGTTAAGTATCTGGATGGAAAACATTCTAGGCAGGAAACAAGCGCAAAGACCCTGAGGCAGAAGCCTGACAGGCATTACTGAGGAACCTACAATTTATAGAGTATTTTATAATATTCAGAGTTTTATTTCTTCATGTAGTCCCAAATGGGATAAGAAGGTCAACTTCATAGAACTTTTGTGAAATGATTACATATAATCTATAAAAAGTGCTTGGCTGGGACACTTGGGTGGCTCAGTCAGTTAAGGTTAAGCATCCGCCTTTGGCTCAGGTCGTGATCCCAGGGTCTTGGGATTGAGCCCCGCATTGGGCTCCCTGCTCAGCGGGGAGCCTGCTTCTCCCTCTGCCTGTCGCTCCCCCCTGCTTGTGTTCTCTCTCCCTCTCTCTCTCTCTCTCTCTGACAAATAAAATCTTAAAAAAAAAAAAATGGGCTTGGCTCTTTAGTAAATAATGAATATGAGTAATTAAATAACATTCTTCTTGCCATAGTGCTGCCTTGTAAAGTCAGATCACAGGAGAAGAGGCTACAGGATAGTCTAGCCTAGTGGCAAAAAGTAATGGATCCAAATTCAAATCCCAATTCCATTATTTACAAAATGCATAAACTTGGATAAATTACTCAACATCTCTAGGTCTCTGCTTCACAACTGTAAAACTGACATAGTATCTGTCCTTCAGTGGTGATGTGAGGGTTAAATAAAACACTGAGAATAATGAAAAACGGTAATTAATAGCTAACATGTATACAGTACTCACCACCTACCAGGCACAATGTAAAGTTGTTTCCCTGCACCAGTTCATTCCATCTTCATAAGACTGGGAAGTCATACCATTTAACTCATTTTACAGATGAAGAGACCAAGGACTAGATAAAGTGCCCATGTGTCCATAAGTAGTAAATTGTGGAGTCAGGATATGAATCCAGCAATCTGAAGACAGAGTCTGAGTTGCTGGCTACCATACTCTTATTTTTTTTTAAAGATTTATTTATTTTGAGAGAGAGAGAGCATGTGCATGCCTATGGGTGCATGTGAGGTGGGGAGGGGCAGAGGGAGAGCATCTTTAAGCCGACTCCCTGCTGAGGGCAGAGCCCTAGCAATGCTCTGGGCTCAATCCCAGGACCCATGAGATCATGACCCCAGCAGAAACCAAGGGTGAGACTGAGCCACCCAGGTGTCCCCTTGGCTACCATATTCTAAATCCCCTCATGCTATGCCTGGCACCTAATTAATGCTCAATAAGTGGCAGATGTTACTGTTGTTGATGTTATTATTACCATCATCATCATCACGCCATTTAGAAGAAGCAACTCCTTTGGAAGGGGACAAAGCACATATTTAAAATAATACTGCTGGCAGGGTTAGAGACAAATATACCCATCACCAGCAATAAACAATAAAAAGATGTGCCATCCAGACCCCCGGTTTGTAATAGTTAAGAGAATGAATCACAGATGTGTCATGGGCTAAAAACCAGGGAAGACACACAGCTTTACTCTAGTCCCAGATATTCTAAAACTGGCAACTCCAAGTCTTGGAAAAATGCATTGTGAGTTTTCTTTCAATGTGGCTTAAGTCTTGTTTTGCTCAACACCCCCAAGAGATCTGTATATGCATGGTATTGTTAGATGACCCAGGTTTCCTCCCTGGAATGGGGAATAAAAGTAACCCCCCCACACACAGACACACATACATACACATATCATGTGCCTGCTGCCTGTCTTCCTTTCCATTGTTCAAGTAAGTTTGTACAGATGGCTTTTTTTTTTTAAGGTTTTTATTCATTTATTTGAGAGAGAGAGTGCACACAGAGGGAGAGGGAGAAGCAGACTCCCCACTGAGCAGGAAGCCCAATTCAGGGCTCAATCCCAGGGCCCCGAGATCATGACCTGAGCAGAAGACAGACGCTTAACTGACTGAGCCACCCAGGAGCCTGATGTACAGATGGTTTTCTGAATTGACTTCTTTTTAAATAACTCACACTACAAAGTTGGTTCTTCTCTTCTCCTGCCAACCCTAACTAGAACTGCTTCTGTGTGCTTTCTTAGTAACTTTTATCCCAAGTAGATCTTCCTATGTAACACACACACACACACACACACACACACACACACACACACTTATATAAGTTTATTCTGGTAAACTACTATTCCTGCAGGGGATCAAGAACCCATATTTTGAGCTTTATACAAAAGTATCATCCTATTACTTACAACATCTTCAGTTTCCCCAAAAGGAAGAGAATAAGAGACTCTTCCTGTAGGCAAAATTTATTTTGTGGCAATGCCTTATAAGTAACTCTTGTGCCATATAATGAATTTCCTAAGAAAAATCTTTGTGGGGAATAGTATTAGAAGAGAGGGTTTTGCAATTGGATGGAACAAAATATTATAGGTGGATACTCGTGGCTCTTGGGATTTTTTTTTACTACCTGGAAAGATCCCCAGAAATGCTCGGCCCATTTTATAATGGGTTACCCAGTCTCACTGGGCCAATAAAGATTCAGCCAGTACTTACCAGCATATTTATTGGCACAGGCATGTTCCCAGCCCCAGGCAGTTATCTGTGAAGACACCCAACTTCCAATCAGGAGTCCAGCACAGAGTTATCTCCCATTCTCTAATGCCATTCCCCACCCCCTCTTATAGTCAAATCCAGATATCCTTGTTTAAAACAAACAGGGGTGGCATGGGTGGCATGGGTGGCTCAGTTGATTAAGTGTCCGACTCTTGATTTCAGCTCAAGTCATGATCTCAGGGTCGTGAGATCAAGCCCCTTCATTGGGCTCCACACTCAGCTCGAAATTTGCTTGAGATTCTCTCTCTCCCTCTGCTCCTCCCCCGACTGGCACTTGCTCTAAATAAATAAATAAATAAATAAATAAATAAATAAATAAATAAATAAATAAATAAATAAAATCTTTAAAACAAACAAGTCTCTTCTTACAACCAAAAAGCAAGTCTTTTATTTTCAACTTAGCTTCAAGTATCTCTGTGCCCCATGTTCTTAATCAGCAGGAGAACCAAGATAAAGGCTTCCCAAGTTGAGTGCAAACCCAAAGCATTTTAGGGCTGAACAGACCTTAGGAGAGAACAGTATAGATGTCTCACTGGACTCAGGCACAGTATGCTGTTTTAAGCAGCTGCTCAGAATCACTGAACACCCAGTCCTGAGGACTGGATCTCTGGGGCTCCCTCCTTCATAGGCAGATACTGACGTTTATTTCATTTCAGTCTCCCTAATCCTTCCTCCCCCCACCCAACCTTTACAAGTTTTTGTTAGCAAGTTAATAAAGAGTTAACCAGTTATCAAAGCTAATGCAGTGAGGGCTCTTCAATGTAGGACTTTTATTCAAATAAGATTTTCTTTCTCCAAAGTGGAGTTTCTGCCAAACTTCCCTTTTCCCCTCATTTCCATCCTACTTCAGGAAGGTGAGAAATGGAAGGAAAAGTAGTAGCAAGGTATTTAACAGTGTCTGGAGTCAAGACACACTGCCCCTTCATTGTCCCAAGGCTTTCTAAATGGAGTCAATGCCGCTGCCTGGAATGTGTTCGTCTTCTTTATGAGTGCGCTGAGCAAGCAGTGAGCTGTGGTTTTCTTAGTCAGGCCAAGGCAAGCAAGCTGGATGGCACTGGGAGTGCTGAAAGGCCCCTGGGTCACTTCATGGTATGCAATGAATCAGGAACTCATGAAGGTACGGACTCACGTTCGGGACATATTAAAATGTACAAGCAATCTCTGTTGTGATTTTCGTTTCCGATTTGTTAATATGCCTATGTCCGTAACTTATGTGAGATCGGGATATTCAGGTGAATGCTAACCTATGACAAATAATTTTGATAAAGTCTTATGTTTGGAGTCAATCCTACTTGTAAGCTCCTTTCTTGTTTAGAAGAATATTCTTCCATAAAAATATCTGTTTATTTTTATCTCTCCTACATTTTTGTTTTGCTGCTACCGTGATACTGCATATTGTATGTGTGTGTGTGTGAGAGAGTGAGTGTTAAAAGGAAGCACAGTCTAATATATATGGTGCAAGGCACAGAGCTAGAGACTCGGTGTGATGGTCAATTTTGTGTGTCAACTTGCAAGGTCCATAGGGAACTCAGATATTTAGTCAACACTATTCTGGGTGTCTCTGAGGTTGTTTTTGGATGAGATCAACATTTAAATTGGTAGACTGCACAACACAGATTATTGTACTCACGGGTCTCATCCAGTCAGAGGAGGGCCTGAAGAGAACAAAGCTAGCCCTTCCATGAGTAAGGGGGAACTTCTGCCTGACTAGTTGAGCTGAGATATCATTTCATTAGACTCAACTGAAATACTGGCTCATCTTGGATCTCTAGCCTGTGAGCATTCAGACTAGAACACCATTGGCTCTCCTGGACCTCCAGCTTACCAGATGCAGATCTTGGGACTCATAAGCCTCCATAATCTCATGAACTAATTCCAAACAATTCTAGTATATACACACTGGCTCATGTTTCTCTGGAGAACCCTGGCTAGTACACTCAGGTTCTAGTCAAGTAACTGCAGGATCATGGGTGATTCAGTGAACTCTCTCAAGCTCCTTTTCCCCTTCTGTTCCATGAGGGGAAAAATTATCAAATGCCTATCAACGCTAACGAAAATTATTAAAAAAAAAAATAAATGGCAAGGAGATCCTGCAAGTATACACCATACCTATACCCATCACTAAGAAAATCAGTCTTATAGTTTCATCTAGCAGAACCTACCAATCTTTCAGCTCTGACTGAAAATAGAAGACTTACCGCTCCATCATTAACAATGTAGATCTGTTTGCTGGCTTTAGCCATTGAAATCTTTCTTATTCCTTCTAAAAACTAGTCCCTTTGATGGAAGAGATGGGAAGGTCATTCATAAACATATTCTGACAGCAAGTAAAACACAGGTGCTTAGCATAAAATAATTGAATGTAGAGCTGTCTCCATTCAGAGAAAAATGGGACCTAAGATATTTCTGGAGGACAGACCCTCTTTTTAATGTTGCACTCCCAACTCTCAAATGATTACAAAAAGGGGCACAATTTTCCACTGTAAGTAAAGTCTCCATTTACTCATTCAAATTTCTGGTGGAGATAAAATTAAGCTCAACATTTTGAATACCATTTACATTAGATTTGACTTCTACAACTACACATCCATGCCATGTCCTACCCTAACTCAATACCTGGTACAGTTAATAATTTCCCATTTAATAACTATTTGTGTAAGTGAGTGAGTGGCTGGAGAGCAATATTGTGTGTTTGTGGAGAGTAAAGACTTTGAGTCAAATGGACTGGGTGGGGTCTTGCCCTCAGAAATTGCTTAGTATATGACATTGAGAAAATTACTCAAACTCTTCAAGACTCAGTCTTACTATTTACCAAATGGTCAGTAACAGTAGTGAGCCTTAAGGAATCAACGTACTGCCTGCTGTGCACTTAGCAATATGCTTGGCAACACATACTAAGTCTTCAATAAATATTAGCACTGATTATTAGGATGACAATCTATAAATTGATCAGAGGTAACACTGTTCTAGATTCTACCTACATTTCTACTGAAAGAGAAGACTAACCCCCTCCTCAAATTGGTGTTCTTTCTTTTCCAAGCAAAGGAATGAGAAGAGAAGGGAAGGAACGAGAAAACATGAGGGGAAAAGCTAGAAGCTACATCTTTAGATAGAAATACTAGCACCTCACTTGCTTGTTTTTTTTTAAACTAAACATTACTATTCAACAAAAAAGCAGAAGTTTCCATTATGAGACTATGCTTTATTTTCTGAGTGCTAATCTTCCCCATGATTGCTCTTTTCTGACTCACAGTTTACTGCCATTTCCCAAATAGGTTCCCAGAAGAGCATTCTAAAAATTACATTTTATCATGTCCCTCATGTGCTCAAAATCCCCTGATGGCCTCACATCCAATTTAAAGTAAACCCCAAAGTCCTTGGCTTCCTCACTGTGCCCCCAGCATGCCTCGAGGCTGGCTGTTCCCTTTGCCGAATATTCCTCCCCTAGAAGATCATATGCCTCTCTCTCACCTCCTCTCATGTCTCTGCTCAAATGTTCCTTCATCAGAAACATCTTCCTGAGCCTGACCCCCAATCAGCCTCTATTCTATTCTCCAGTATCATATTTTACCATTGCTCTTATTGCCACTATATGTATGGAACACTCTATGTATACTTGGTTCTGTATGTCATTACTTCTTGCCCCTCCCCCCACCCAATGCCCCTAGAATGTCAGCTCTGTGAGAGCAGAGACAGCACAGTTAACTGCTGTTACATTTTATATGTCTCAACAAATGACTCAACAAATGACTGCTGCATAATTAGCACTCAAACATATTGCTGAATATATAAATGAATGCGATTAAGGAAAAAAAGACGGAGGGATGTAGACAGGGTGGGAAGGAAAGTGAGAGAGAGGGAAAGTCATTCACAACTACAGGATAAGCTTATTGAAAAGGAGTTCACCTGGTAAAATATACTGGCCATTTTGTCTTAAAATGAAGAAAAAAATAATCACAATGAACTTGAGAACAGTCAGGGTGTCTAATGAAATGGGTAGAAGAAAAAAAGAGAAGGAATGATAATGAATATACATTCTGTCTTATCTCCTTTGCTTTGATTTCGAGATGGAAGGTAACAATGTGCTAGGAGTCCAAAACTTATCATAATATCATGAAATAATGTTCCAGGGAGCAACTCAGGTTTTCTTATCCTAGAGATAATATGAGAAAATGGAAGAGATGAATGAGAAAGGTTGGATTTTGCATTTCCTTATAGATTTAAATAACTTTAACTTTTCTAGAACAGACTCTATGGTAGGTACAATGCTAAGTGATTGCATTCATTCCTTCATTCGGTTTTCACAATGACATTCTGAAAAAGATATTATAATAACTATTTACTATTGAAGAAACCAAAGCTCAGAGGAGTAAGTGATTTATGTCAAGGTCGCACTGCTGTTTAAATGGCAGAATGTTTGGGCCAGGCCCATAGCTTTTCCTGCTACTTCCTGCTGCTTCAAATGGATATAGCATATGTTACTTCTTAGACAACATGTCCAAGAGCCCTAGACATTGACAAACAAATTGCAAGGTTGCCAACCCCCTGGAAGCTTACAAGAGACAAAATATAAAGGCAAATTCTTCTACATTATAGCATCCTCTAAAGAAACAAGCAGCCTACCAAACAAACCAAAAAGTCTACTGGCTACTTTGAGGGTCTTCTCAGCCTTTAGGCCAGATCAGAATTCCTCTAATTGGCCACTTCCTCTCCATTCTCTGGAGAGTTCCAAATTGGATTAATATCTTATCTGATCTGTAAGCGCTTTTCCGTCTTTGTGAGCAAACTTATCCGGGTTTTCCCAGCTTAAAGGCTGCCAATCTCTTGGTGAAGTCAAAGTAGTCATTTTCTTACTCTGTTACTAGCTCCACTGGGTTAATTCAGATTAGGAAAAATTATCACCTTGTTTTTAAAGAACTCTGATTTCACAGGGGCCATTGTTATGCTAGTTTCAGGAGTTCTGTCCTCTGAGGTCATGAAATATAGTAGCTACAGAGGTGGAAGCTATGGATTAGAAGAGAAAAATGAGATGTCCCTCCTCTTCTTCCTCATTAATATCTCTAAAGATCTAGGGGCCCTTGCCAAAAATGTGAGTGAGCCTTCACATGGGTTTTCAAATCAGGTTCAATGTTTGCTTAAGTTATATGGCAATCTTATCAGTTTGACTTCGTACACCCATTGGAGTTCAGCTTGATTTTAGGTTTCTAAAGTTGACTTGGTAATTTCTAATAGATGTCAAATATTACAAAGGTTCAGATGTGGAGCCAAACATATTTGGGCTGCAAGTTTTTGGAAAGCTGGAACTGACTCTCTTGAGAGCATTCCAGTAGGGATGGGCTAGTGCTTCTTTGCCAAGTTTAGAACAGAATCCAAATCTAAGAGGTTTAGAACTCAGGCTTGGCTGGAATCTTCTGGAAGTTGAGGGGGAGTTGTTTTATTTTCCTCTAATTTAGCAAAAGTCTTCTTACCTTTCAGAATTATGCCCCAAGGGAACTGTGTATAGATATTCGGTGGCTCTGAGAAAACCTCAAGTGATTTAATGTGATTTTTAATGTTTTTATGTTTTTGATCCTATGCAGCCAAATGCATCTGCACTTCCTATTTTTCATTGTCTTAATGTGAGTGACAGAGTTCTTTTCATTGAAGAAAACTCATCTCTATACATGCCGTAGGAAATAATTTCTTCCCCTGCTAAAGTTAAAGGCAAACCACTCCCCCAGGACAAATGGTTTGTGCCGAAAGTTAATACATCCAAGAAAGCAAAAGTTGTTCCTTGGCTCCAGGGGAATTACACAAATATCATTTTGTCTAGGCCCCACTCTCCCCCATTTATGGAGAAGATGTCATAGCCGGGACTGAACCTATTAATGGAATGAATGAGTGGTAGAAAGCAAGGAGACCTGTGTAGAAAAGAGAGAAGGCCTGGAATCAGGGGACCCAGATTAAAGTCCAGTTCTGCCACTCAATCATTCTGATCTGCCATTTGCAAGTTATTTAACTGCTAATCTTGCTTGTAAAAGAGGAAAAACAGTATCTGTTGTATTTACCTTGAGGGAAAATGATATATATGAAAGTACTACATAACGTAAACACACAAACAGACAAAATTCTGGGAACTGTAAAAAAGTGCTTATCCTGAATTTTGTAATCTGCATCCATTTTAGAGAACATGAAATAGGATCTGCTTAGACAACCAAATGTCATTATAGTCCTTTCACATGATGCAATTTTTAACAAACAAAATTACTAACAACTATGGAAAGCTTAAGAAAGTCTCCTTCCCACATGGAACACTCTGAGTTTCCCCCACTAAAAAGATCTCCTCTAAAACAAAGAGTCTGGAAGAGACCACTGATGATGACTGCCCCAGACTGGCAATGAGCAAGGCCTCACTCTTCTTATTCGGGACCAATTAATATTCATGTAGTCCCAACCTTGAAGGGATTTAGCCCCAGCATTTCATAAAACTGAAGCAATCCATCATCCAAAAGGACAAAGAGGCAAAATTTCTGAGCACTTTTCCTCAAACTCCATCAGAGAATATAAGCTCACGTTACTTCCCCTCCCCAATCCTTTCCTTCTTTATGAAGTGAGACTATTGTGGGCAACCGTGGTCTTGTAATGCATTTTTGGCGGGCCAAGGCAATACCATGGCTTCAGATACTCTCTTTAGTAGAAGTTGGCCAGTGTTCTATTGTTTGCATCTGGGACATGGCCAGTAGAGTTCGGACATCTGCCCACTGTGTTAGCTCCTTGGGCGCCAGTGGGCTGAAGCTCATTATTCCGCTGGGAATTATGCCTCTATTCCTTGAAAAAGGGAGTGACTCACCAACAGCCCTCTATCACATCTGACATTTGGAGGACGAAAATCCCTTTTGAGTTCCAAGTTCAGATGTGAGTGAGTTTCTTAGTCTGACCAAGCTGATCCATAAAGGCACTGCCTGACCAAGCTTGTGCTTGGTCACCTCATGGGAGTTGCTATTTAGTAGGAAATTTGGGAATCCCATTTCTAGACATGTTTAGGATTGTGCCAATCCAAATCGTCAGCCCCCTCTGGCTGCAAAACCAGAAGATAAAAACTGTTCTTTCCAACAGTTGCTAAAGAGGCAGTGGGGTAATGCTGGTGTGGTATAGGAAGTTGGCAGATTTCTCAGTCCTCTCAATAATTTTGCTCTTTTCCTGTCCCTTTTAGTCTTATTGCAACCAATTTCTAGCCCTTTGAGAATCTCAGTAAACATTCCTATTGTAGTTCCCTATTTTTGTCATTAGCTGATTATGGTACACTGGAAAAGTTAACCTAAGGCTTAATATCTATGCCTCAAAAATAAGAGACGTATCAGTGTTTACTTTACAGGATGGCAAAGCTTAAAGTGCTTAGTACAAGAGCCTGGTACCTAGTAAGTGCTCAGTAAATGTTACAGCTAAAAATGATGACGAAAGTGCTTAGAAACAGCTTTTAGCACAGTATTTAGCATGAAACAATGACTGGATAAGTGATGAGAAATATTAAAATTATTACATTATTATTTATTCTCAGCGTGAGAAGAATCCAGTTGGCTTTTTTTGTTCAGGTCCATTTACAGACTATTCCCCACTGGGGTCAACACATGGCTTTAGCCAGACCCAAAACTGAGGCTTGATCTTAAAATGCCATCATTCTCTGCTATTCTGAGACCTTGCTCCCTAGTACCTACCCACCAACATTTTAGTTCTTTAAGGGTTCCAACCTGGCCTTCATGGCTAACAATAGCCAATAACTTCCAGGAAAACAAAGAGCAGGATATTGAGGTCTTTTGGCCTTTGCACAAAGAACAGCTGGATCCAATTCAAAGCCTTAACTGAAGAAAGAAAGAATAATGGACAGCCTTCCATTGGTCATGTGTCAGCCACTACAGGCTGTCTCTCCACCACCTGCAGGAACAGACTCAAATGGAGCATTTTTATTAAGGAAAATCTTCTACCAGATTATAAGCAATGACCCAGTGAGAAACCAACCTGGTAGGGAATTGGTGGACAATACCATCCTAGGATGTTGCAGCAAGGAGTGGCCTTCTAGGTTCAAAGCTTGACTGCTCCTTTGGGCAACTTTACTTACCCTTTTGAGCTTCAGTTTCCTCATTTTACATAAATGGGGGGATTATAATAATTACATAACACTTAAGTGAAAGGCTGCTCCAAGATTTAAATGAGATCCTGTATGCTACAGCACATGGCACAGCCTATAGTAAGTAGTAAGTGTTCAATATATGTCAACATGGATTAGTTCCCTTCCTCTTTTTCAAAGCTTTCCTGAACATGTCCTGAATACGGTGGTGGTAAATATTCGGTGAATGCTCAGTTAATGGCACTTTCCTAAAAAGCAGTGAGGAATCCTGAGACCTATGCTCCTGGGAGTGATTCTCTAGTGCTGAGTGCCAGTGGGTAGCTGGAAACCAGTTTCAGGTCTGAACTTCTGGAAGCCCATTGTTCCTCCATTTCAGCTTGCAAATTATTGCCATGGCCTGCTTATTATTACTTCAACTCCTCTTTCCTCTTCCACATTTCAATAGCTCGCTTGCCTGGCCTTGGGCGTCACGGGGAAGCCTTTCCCACACCCTCTAGGGAGTCTGCAATACAGCCCAGATGCTCTCAAAGATCAGAAATACTTTTAAGTCTAGTCTAAAAAAATAGTCCTATCCTTTGTCTCAGGCCATTATTTCTACTCTTACCAATTTTGGAGGATGCAATTTCCCATCCTTCATTTATAATATTTTGCTCAGGGTATTTGTAGATTGTCAGCCTATATATCAAGTCTCCTGCTTGATTACACCATATAAATTCAGTTCTATTTATAAGCTAAAGCATGACTACTAGAATAGGAATTAAATACATTTCTAGTTTTGGAGGCAAACAAAACTCATTTTCTAATTCACTATCTCTCTGGCTGAAACATTAGCCTCAATCTATAAATTAGAATTTTGGTGCTGTAGAAATCACCTCATTTTGGAGCGAAGAAAGGTAAAGAACTTGCTTCAAGTGATACTTTCTTGCTGATGGCAGAATCAGGACTTGCACATAGGTGGCCTGGTTCTCAGGTCAGGCGTCTTGTAGGGTTATTCAAAGTTTAAACTCCTCTGCATCCTATGTAAGTCCTTTGGTATATGGGCTCCTGCTGGGATCTCCTACTTTCCCTGCACTCTGCTCAGTTTATTGTCCATGGACTACTTCCCATTCTTTCCAACATGTCCAGGGGGCTTTTTCCCACTCTCAGGAGCGACCTGCCTCATCTGTCTACCTGGGAAATCAACTCATCCTTAAACTTTTCTTCTGCAACTCTCCCCAACATCCTCAGAAAAATTCATTTCTCCACCTGTGTGCTAACAGAATTTTGCATATGTCTCATTTGTAGAGGATACTGCATTGAATTATAGTTCTTTATCTTTGCCTCTCCACTTTGTGATTTGTTGCCTTTGTGAATTGTTGCCTTTGTGAATTGTTGAAGCTTAGGAATTATACTTTATTCATCCATGTATCCACAGCTCTCCAAAGAGTTTCTGACACATCATCAGTCTTAATAACTGCCATCTTTTTGTTTTCATTTTGTTTTGTTTACAGGCAATTTTTGTGTTACTTGCTTTAGGTGAACAATAATGCACTTACATGGAGTATAACTATTTTCTTCTGATCAACATCTAAATATGTCTGAACTTCTGTGGATATCTTGGATTTCTAGGAACTACAAGTACTAAAAATAGTAATAATAATTGGAAAACTTTGCCTGGAGAATTGAGTAACTTTTTCTACCTTCGACAAAAAGCAAAACAAACAAGCAAAAACCACTTAAGATGATATATACACCAAAGTTTTTATATCAAAAGAGATTAAACTTAAACTGTAGCAAAATAAAAACTTGCTGTCTTGGAAAGTAGGTAAAACTCTAGTATACAAACTTCCAGTAATTTAAAATCAAGTCTTTTATCCCAAAATGGCAATGAAGTCTCTATAATTAAAATACCTCAATAACACTTATAGTAGAATCTTTAGAAGCAATCTGAACTCTAAAGTATGTTCCCATCCTTGGGAGATATCATGGAATTTCTCAACTCTGCAAGTTATTTAATATTTTCTATTCCATTCAGTTCTTCAGCAGAAATACATGGTATACGGGCTCCTGCTGAGATCTCCTACTTTCCCTGCACTCTGCTCAGTTTATTGAGCAAGTTGCTTAGAAGCTGTGAAACACTAATGTTGAATGACCAAGACTGCCCTCTAAATACTACCTCTATAGGCAAATTCTTACTTAAGAGACCCCGTGGGGAGTCAGCCCACCACCACCCCCCATAACCCTCTCCTGTTCCCTGGGACTAAAAGAGCTATGATTTTGGTGTATTCGGTTTCCAATGTAGCTTGCCCTGGGATTATACCAGATTGATATTCTGAGCCATGTTTGGTTATTCTTGGCACCAGACAACCACAGTCTCTACCAATCAGGTTATGAAGTGCTATAATGGGAAATCATAATATATGTAACAAAGCTGAAAACCAAAAAAAGAAAAAAAAAGTTTTAATGCATGAAATACATATAATTCTACAGTAATAATGAAAGTAAGACAGGCTCAGGTATGTATTTTGTCTTAAGAACAGAGCACAAACACCATTCAAAACAAACTAGAGAGATAAAGCAGAACAGACCCCCTATATGTTGAAAGCACCTAGAGTCAGAAGCTACGAAAGGCAAAAGTTATTTGACAGAAATGCCGCTGTTTAGATTTCTTAAAGTTCTATGTGAACTTTTATCCTACCTTAGAGACTGAGAAGGGAGAGAAATATCAACTCATGTATAGAATATCCCACAGATCATAGTAATGACTCTCTCAGCTGGAAACAGAAATAAAAGTCATATCGATGGTGTTAGTGTTAGATGATGCATGTGTGTTTGTCCAAACTCTATGAGAAGAATTTCAAATGGCTTGATCCTGATCACCAACTCCTGGCCAGAAACACACTTTCATTAAAACACAACTAGTCTATTTTTTTTTTTCTTTTTTCTTCAGCATCTCCCCTAAACTTACCAAAAAGAAGTATTTTATTTTGGTTTTGTTCTCTCCTCTTCTCGCTATTTAGAATAATTATAAGTCACATAAATAATGACTCATTGGCTACTGGGCCCAGTGAAGAGTTGAAAGGACAAAACAAAGGGAATGTGTTAACATGACTCTTGGAAAGAGCACAGTTGAAATGCATGGTTTAGCATCTGACTGGAAACTGAATCTTAGCTCTTCACTTGACTTCTTTATGCCTCAGTGTAAGAGGAGAATTATAAAAATCAGTATTTCAGTTTATGGTAGTAGCTCTCTGCCTGACAGACAGTTGGCATAGACACATTATTTTGTATCCTATCACACATGTGTTTATAAATACATTATTTTTCTATTTTGTATGTACGTGCTTTTATATACTTATACGTACATTTGCTGTTATATACAATAGTTATTATATTCGATCTCCAATTATGCATTAAGCAATGAGATAGTGCAAATTAGGAAATAAGTAGAAAACAACATACAAATGAGGTTCTTCTTTTTCTGTAAGTTATAATTAGGGAGAGGGGGAGTAATCAATCCAACAAAAAAATTCCAGAATAGTTGACAGGACAGACCAGATTACCTCGGGGCAGTCCTGATATACATGTATTGTCTCAGCATACTTATTAATAGCTCCCTCTTTCTAAAGAGTGTCCTGACTTGATCAATTAAATGTTCACACACTAATGGCCATAGTCCTAGGATAAACCTGTTGAGAAGAAAAACGTACTTAAGGACACCTGATCCAGGGAAAAGCTTCCCAGGGTTAGGTGGTGATGAGGGGACATAGCTGTGTAGAGAATGAGGTAGAAGCACAGTACAGACCAGCAATTTCAGAAGGACAGAACAGTGAATGCAGAGATAAAAGCACAGACATCTATGAAGAATTGGAGAAAAATGAAAATACAAAGGGATCATGTAGTTCAAAGGAAAAAATTGCAAAGGACGACACTAGATAGATCAGTAGTTATCAGCTCATAAGGGTTCGGACAGTTTGGACCAATCTATTTTAAGAGCAACACAAAGGAAGAACGGTGTTGTTTACTTGAATGAGAGGATGTGCCATGAACGTGGGGAGTTGTGGGCACAGAAAATAAAGAGCCCGTTTTATTTGGAAGACCTTGGGGAACTGTTTATTTTACAACAAAGTAGTATCACTTTGTGGACTCCTTCTTCCCGACGGCCGATGGGATCTGGCTAAGAACCCCACAGCATGCAGCATCCATTTCGCTGCTGAGTTTACATTTCAGCAGAACAATTCCAGAATGAATCATTGCATGCACAGGTTGTTGGTTATGCCCAGTTTGAAGCCCATTTTCAAAGCTCTTTTCTACTTTGTGTTCAAGGCTAAGTATGCAGAGATTTATGTGGAGATTTCTTATTCTTCTTGAAAAATATAAAATCTTTCACCAGAGTATTTTTCTCACACAGTGAGGCAGTGCTGGGCCTCCTTGTTGTTATTCTCCATAAGACCTTTTCAACTTCTACTCAAATCTCTAGCATTTTTATTTAAGAAAGAAAGGGAGCAATTGAGAACAGAGAAATTAGCCTCTGACATGATCTAAAATGGGATGGGACGTGAATGCACCCCTTTAAAATCAGCAGAATGTGAGAGAGAAACCAGTAATTTAAGGGGACAAAACTGTGTGCCATCAAATAGGAAACTGATTTTAGGAAGATTCAATTTCTCCAAATCCCCTACTTCTAAGACCCAGCAGGGTCTGAGGAATGCGTAGTTGTCTAAAGGGATGACAGTAGCTCAACACTGAAATAAACCTGATTAAAGAATGATTTTGATCAAGTGTCATTATATATCCAAGAAGGATATGGCACCAGTTTACTAAGAGGGGGTTTCATGGGAATCTGGGAAATGAGTAAGTGGTAAACTCAAACGAGGCTCTCCCATTTATATGCTGTGTGGCCTTAGACAAGTGTCTTAAGTTCTCTGAGCCTCAGGTTCTTCATCTGTAAAATGGGGATAATAATAGTACCTAGCTCAGAGAATTGTTATTAGGATGAAATGTGTATAAAGTACATACAGCAATCCCTGACACAGAATAAGTGCTTCTTAACAACAGTAATAAAAAAAACCTACCAATAATTACTACTCTACTCTAAAATCTCTATAAATTTGAAGTCTCTGTTTCTATGAAATGATTTAGTCTCTATGTTCCTTCCATCTACTTCAAATCTTCCTAAAACCAAGAATTTTTAACACTTACAGCAAAAAATACCAATTCAAAATTTATAAACAAAAAATTCACACTATGCTTTTGAAATTTCCGAAGATACACCTACACATACACCAAGTCCCTTAGTGATGAGAATATCTGCCCCGGTGAAGATGGGAAGGCCAAGACATTATGGGGAGCTACACAGGGTCAGAGTTTATCTTTATATCTCTTTGTCTCAGTTTATAGAAAAAGAAAGGCCCCAGCTTCCAGACAGCCATGAAAACAAAATAAACAGGCATGTAAATGAGATGTGTTTTGGATGTGGGTTTGTATATATTGGCAGCAAGAGCAGTGAAACTTTGACTCTACTTTCTTATTCTTTTTTCTGTCCCCCCTCAGTGCCAAAGGAGCTATTTTTAAAAGCATGGGTTTGTGTTTTTGATCATAATGTTATGGCAAAAGGGGAGATGACCTTTACGTTTAGTCAGTAGCTGTTATGCAATCAGCAAGTTCCGCATGGCAGCACTTCACGTTTGGTCACCAGTAATTTGGGTATTCTATGGTTCTTTCACTTGCCCTCACAATTAAACAGAACTTACTAAGCCTAAACATGGTTAGGTAGTAATTTATTCCTTAATTCATTAAAAGAATATATATTCCTTCCCAAGGTCTACCCAAGCATCTTGCAAGGCCCAGTCTGGTATGGAATAATACACAGAGATAAGTGAGTGTGCTAAATCTTTACTGATGCTTGCAGGTGTTAATCCAGCTCTGTGCACCACAACTGAGACAGAACGTAACAGCTGGAAGCATTTCAGGATAAAGAGATAACCTACAGAAGCACCCATGTGAGATACAATTCCACAGAAGACCTGGGCTTCAACTCAACAGGTGCACATCAACAAGAGCAGACTGGAATGCCATTATTTACACAGTGTCCTAACTCTCCAGCATTTCATTTCTTATTTTCGACCACTCCGTGGGGGTTAAATTCTGGGACAATTTTCCCAGAATGATAATCTCTGGCAAACAACAACAACAAATGCTAACTTTGTATGTTTTATGCACTAATGTTTTTTCCTGGGGAGAAAGGGGGGAAAAAACCCTAAATTCCTTCTGTGGCCTAATATTTTTTTCAAACCTTACCTGAGAAACCAATGAAAGCACTATCTATATCATTCCAGAATTTTGACAGAAACCAGAAAAATTTAGTAAGTGTTCCAAATAGTTTTCTTTATACAGAATTGAACAACATGGAAAAACCTCACCATGCCACTAACTGAATTTCTCTATTTTCTTTGGATATTTGGTGATGGATGGTCTAAGACTGTCCATTAAAATACACTCACATAAAATATGTAGCAGGGAAAAAGAATATGTGCTCATGAAGATTTATCTAATCTTCATTGCTAGCTTTCTGTTGTAAAACAAACCTAACTTTTCAATTCCCAAATCTCTGCTCCCATGATGGTATTCTGCAGGGAGAACTGTATCTAACAAAATCGGTATCAAATTAGATTTGATCCATCCAAAAAACCAAATAATATCTCTAAAGGAGAGGGTGGGGAAGATGGGATCTCATCCCTATACTCCCTATAGAAAGAGTAAAATTTAAATTGTGAAAATGAGTAATGTTTAAAATGTGTATCTCTATTTGCATCAACAAAAAGATTCACAGTTTTGAGACCTGTGTTAGAATAGTTAATACCAGCCTCTGAAATTAGCCACCTCTGCATATCAGTGCCTTAGCCCCACAAAGATTTATCTGTCACACAGGCAAAGTCCACTGTTGGTGGCCTTGGGCACCTCTCCCCCCAGTGGCTTATGGGCCGGGATGCCTCCCGTCCTATGGCCTTGCCACCTTGGAGCCTTTTGCTTCTAGCTGCACAGATGGTAGAGAGAATGGGAGATCATGTGGAACAGTCTTGAAAAAAGCAACAGACATTTGAACTGATTTAAATGACACCTGACTGTCTAGGGGTTACGACCTCAGAGCCTCGCTGGCTTTAGTATTTTATCTACAAACAACCTGTTACACAATTCCTGGATCTTCATAAATCACATACACTCCTCTTAAAGGGTGAAGAAGCAGACAAGTGGACAGGCCAACACACAACGGCCACAGCCTGATTTACTGGTGAAGGGTAGTATAAATCACCCGTAGAAAACGCAACAGTCACATTGCTCACAAATGATACGGCAATCGCTCTTTAAATGTCTTCTGCCCACTCATCAAGCACCCAAGATTAATGAATATGCAGAGCTTTTAAATGGCCCTTCCCATCTGTTAAGAGCCGGGGCCCGCTAAAAACAAGACATCCGGCCCAAAATGGAGTCGGTTATGCTCGCCCAGAACAGGACTCTTGAACCAGGCCGGCGAGAACCACCCAACGCACTCCTGCCACCCGCCCCCCACCCCGGGGCACCCCTGCAATGACCAACCCGCCTTCGGCCTGGCCTCACAGCCCTGTTTCCTCTCTCTTCCGCCTCAAAATCTTGGCTTCCACACAACGCCTTTCGGCACCAGCCTGCGCGCTGCCCGATGCCAATCGATTCTGCTCAAATCAACACTTAGGATTTTAACACGCCTCAGTTTATCTGTTAACAGTTCTGGGGTCAGAAGAGGGGCTGAAAGAGACCCCCCACAAACACCACCCCCCCACACACACATGCACACACCCGCCCCGGGAGGACCGAGCAGCAAGGCCTAGTACCTGCCCAAATGCTGAACCCGAGGCTCCGTCGCCGCCTCTCGAGGTGGTGAGTCCTTCTCAGGTTCCTGGCTTCGCGGGTTTTACGTTCACGAGCTTTCCGGCTTCACTTGAGCGTTTCTCTCTCCAGACTAGGTCTAGAAACTTCTGGAATCGGACTGGGTCCAGTCTGACTAATAAGGGCTGCATCAGACCGGATCCCACGGCTTACTGGGTCGGCGTCAGCTAGGTCTTACGTCATACCGGGTCTCACGTCAGACTGGTACGTCACACTGGGTCCCACCTCAAACCGGTTCCCACCTCAAACCGGTCCCCACGTCAGACTGGTTCCGACGTCAGATTGGGTCCCACATCAGACTGAGTTGACGTCAGACTGGGTCCTACGGCATACTGGGTCCCACCTCAACCCAATTCCCACCTCAAACTGTGTCTTCCGTCAGACTGGGTTCCACCTCAGATTGGGTCCCACATCAGACTGGGCCCCACGTCAAATGGTCGGACATCACCCTGGGTCGTACAAACGGGACTAGATTTGGGGTCAGACCGTTTCCAACATAGAAACCGGACTAGATTCAAGATGGACTGGATCCAGGGTCAGACTGGGTCCGACTTAAGCTGGACTGGGTCCAGTGGGAGACCTCAGGTGAATAAAATCGTGTTTCCAGGCTGCGCAAGTAAATTAACCTAAACAAAGTTAATCTTGAATTACTGTGGCCACAGTGGAGAACTCTGAGCCTCTTAGATAAGCTTATCCATTTATGAAGTGCTCTGGAGAAAAGAGGGTGTCAGCCAAGCACTAACTAGAAAGGGTAAAAGGGAAATTGTTTGTCCGCCTCTGCAGTTTCTGGTGACCAGGATGACATCTGCTGGGACATTCCACTGAGTCCAGAGCCTGCAGCCTGGGATCCTGGGAAAACTGGCTGGAGCCGGCAGAGGGTGACAGTCCTTTAAAGTCAGCTCTCCCAAATCTCTGTGGCGCCTGGTCCAAGAGAGGAAGGTAAAATTTCACCTTGTCTCTTCTTTTCTAAGTTCAGGATGGCCGGGGAAAAAAACATTTGTAAGAATTAGATCTTTGAATGTGACTGGTGAATTTGCTTTTACGGAACCCATTTGTTGCGGATCCTTTTTCTCCCACGGATAGCTATGGTCTTCCTGTTTGTCTCACTTGTGTGTCCTGAGAACTTGGCTTGGCAACTGTCAAGTTGGAGAGTCCCCAAAATATTGTCAGACAGAAATGTGAGTTGTACTCCAGGTGCAGATAGGGTCCTACGAGCTATTGCCAGGTCTCGGGAGAATTGTCTTTCTTTCTTTTGGTTATTTTTGGGAGTGGCTCTGGACTTCAGGAACATAGTATCTTCTGCACCGTCTTTGGGGATGGCTCTTGTGTTTGTGGAGTTGTTTAATAGTGCCAGCAATATTTACTGTTGTCCTGCTGAAACCTGACAAAATATTTGATTTTTTTTTTTTTTTTTTTGTAGTTGCTCTATGGTCAGAAGTTGGCCAAACTGGAAGCTGATATTCAGAGCCTAATAGGGATTTTTTTTTTTTTTTAGGCCTCCTTCTCTAAGCCAAAATGAAACTATGTAATGGGGGTGAATTATAGGGGTGAGAGGGTATAATAAAAATTCTGAAGCCTTTGCAGAAGAATTTACCAAAACATTCCAAAGACACACAGCTCTAAATATAAAATATAGGAATCTTTTGATTTCCATCTTCTCCCTGCTATAGAGAAGCAAATTGAAAATAATGTAGTTGGGGAGGGTGCCTGGGTGGCTTAGTCCGTTAAGCTTCAGACTCTTGGTTTCAGCTCAGGTCATGCATGACTCAGGGTCAGGGGATCGAGCCTCCTGCATTGGCCTCCATGCTCAGCAGGGAGTCTGCTTGAGACCGTCTCTCTCCCTCTCCTTCTGCCCCTCCCCCCTGCTCACAGGTGCACGCTCTCTACAAATAAACCTTTAAAAAAAGAAAAGAATGGAGTTGGATGGGTGGGTCAGCACCTTACATTTACAATATGTTTGATCTTATCTATTTTTTAGTTGCACACTTCCTACCCTAGCCCCCTTTTACATTTTTTATTAATTATTATTTATAGAATAATTTATAGAGAATAATTATTTATTCTCTAACCTCTGAGCCCATTCTCCGCCTACCAGTTCACCACAAGCAAGCACACACACAAACACTGAATTCCAGTTCTCTGGGAAGGAGACACCAAGATGCTACCAGAAGAGCAGGAGGTTTATTGAATGAAAGACAAAGGAGAGATGAAGCAGGGAAGAGCATTGTCAGGCAGCTCTGACACCTAGAAACAGAGCCTCAGGCTACTATGCAGATCTAAGATCTCAGCCAGCCAATGGAGAATCATAAAGCAAAGACAATTGGGCAGAAAAGGCCCAAACAGAGCCCCCTGCTGTGCTCAGTCCTTGGCTGGATGCCTCCCAGGAGGCAGGGCTTCCTGTAAATGCTAGGATAGATCCCAATCACGTACATATACATGTGATGCTTACCAAATTTTGCTTGACAAAATTTACTTACTTTACATTTTAAAAGTATTCAGTTTGGCTTTTGTACCATTTACATACATACACACATACATATGTGTATACATATTTACATAAAATTCAGTAAGAATTTACGGGGTTCCTACTCTCTTCTTTAGACTATGTGTTTTTTCCATCAATTTCATTTACCTCTAATATCTCTAGAGTAAATCTAAGTAGTTTTATCAAAAGTGTACACAAATTGTTCATATTTTCTTTATTTTCACATCTGAGAAAGTCTTTCTGTTGCTTTTGCTCATGAATGACAACATGGCATAGTATGGAATTTTTGAATCTTGCCTTTTACCACTCCAAACTGTAGAAATTCCAGATTTATCTCTTAATGTTAAGTAATACTAAGGAGAAAGGGCTTACTTTTGTTCCTTTGTACATAACCTAAGTTTTCTACTTGAATGTGTAGAGAAATTTTTTTAAGTCCTTGAAATACAAACATTTTGTCAGTGTACACTTATGTGTGAACCCTATTCTTTTTAGTATGTTTTTCAGATTAATCTTACCTGGAAATATGAGTCATTATTTATAGATTTGGACCTCCATTTTAAAGCAGGAAATATTTCTTTTATATCTCCAATAATCCAATAATCATTTCTGTACTCATTATTTAGTTCTTTTGCCCAGATGCAAAAGCACTGGGGCTATTAACATTTTTATCTGAAAATAGACTGGACATAATACCCTTATGCTTCTCAATGTCAGTTTAAAAGTCCTAAGAGCTATTTTGCTAGTCATACTACTAAGCCCCACTTTTATAGCATCATCTTGAAATTTGTCACCCCATTCCTTTACTTCTGTTTCTTACCCAGTTTCAAGTACTCCTCTGGGAAGCAAAAACAGGCCTCTTAATCATCTGTAGTTTATTAAGTGTCTAATAGACTATAGGAGAAAGCCAGTGCTCTGTTTTCCCAGCATTTCAGCTGAGTACCAGAATTTGGGGCCAAATTACAGCAAACCCTTTTCTAATAGAAAAAAAAGAAGAAAAGAAAAGAAACCTCAGGAGTTCTATCATGTCCTAAACAAAGCGAACAAACTTGGGTGTTTAGGGTCTTATCCAAAAAACTTTGTCACTATAAACCAAGTGCAACTCAATGTATCTCAAAAAAGATGAAGGGCTAAGTCAATGTGGCTATAATTTGAACTTAACAGTTCTAGGGAGTCTCCCTGTTTCTAACCTGAGATTTAGACCACTAAACTATCTCCCCTAGTGGATTTGTTTGCTTTTTTTATTTCGTTGGTTAAAAAATGAGTCACTATAACCCAAACACTGCAAGAATCTGCTTTTAAAAGAGCATTAAAACTGCTTGATTGATTCGGTGGGATCTTGGAAACTCTGTTTTGTTCTCTGAAAATTATGAAGGCCTTTATTCAATTCTGGACAATCAATGGAGGACGTTACAAAGGCAGTCTCATCTTCAACTTATCATCCTGAAAACCCTCACCCCTGCTCCTCATCCCTTCCTAAATGGCCCCCTCCAATTGCTCCTAAAAGACACCTAAAAAGACTGAACAACCAGGGCTTCACATACAACATACCTAATCAGGGCAGAACACAACGGGACTAATACTTTGTGTATTGAGGCTAGCACTCACTCACTTATTCACTTACACCGAGCATTTGTTGAGTGCCTAGTATGTTTATTCACTACACCAAATGCTCACAATACAAAGATGAACAAGACTGAGGCCCCGGAGGACAATCTAAATATTCTATGATCATAATTACGATAAAGAGGAGGAAGAAGGAAGCAGAAGGAGAAGGGAGGTAGTGTTATCCCCATTTTACAGATGACAGAACTGAGGCATGGAGAGGTAAAGGAACATACCGAAGCATACAATGTTGGCAGTTAGCAGGACCAAAATTCTAAGGCTTGAGTTGGCCTTCAGCATACACAATCATAACCTCCGTGCTCTACTATCTCAATAGGAGACTGAACAAACAAATCAGAAAAGGAATTCATTGTAACTGCATTTGCCTCTTGATTCAGCTGAAGTCACCATCTTCACACCAATCATGTAGTACAAGCTCAGTGTGCTAAGTAGGTGACCAGACATTATCGACCACTGGGGAGAGTAGCAGGTCATCTCTGCTGTTGTGCTGTAATTACTAGTAATGCCAACTTTCACTCTCCGAAATATACCCATTTGGGTAGTAAATTATATAGTCATCCTAGCACGAAGAGAGCCACATTCAAAATATGGTGGGAAGACAATGAGAGAGGAACTAATTTTCCATGAGGGAAGGGTCTGGTGCTCTAAATGACTGTTTTCTGGTTTATAAGAAATCACTGTTTTGCATTTCACCTGCTAAACAAATCATCCTGCATTCATGTACTGGCAGGCAAAGAAATATCCAAAAAAGAAGATACCAGAAAACTTGTCTAATTCATGAACTGGGTCGTTCTTATTAAATTGAACAATTCCAGGGGTCCCTGGGTGGCTCAGTAGGTTAAGCGTCTGCCTTCAGCTCTGGTCATGATCCCAGGGTCTTGGAATGGAGCCCTGCATCTGGCTCCAAGCTCAGCAGGGAACCTGTTTCTCCCTCTCCTGCTGCCGCTCCCCGACTTGTGTGCTCTCTCTCTCTCTCTCTCTCTCTGTCAAATAAACAAAATATTTAGAAAAAAAATTAAAAAGTAAATAAATTGAACAATTCCAAAAATACATTTTTGAACACCTGCTACATACCAGGCACCGTACCAATGGTACATGGATGAGGAGGTCATTGTTTCTTGAACTAGACTGTAAACACCTTACATGCAGGAACCAAAACACACAAAAATATGACACAATAAGTAGAAAGATAAAGTATGTATAGCGAGTTAAGTGAGAAGACATACTTGTTCCAAGCTGGGCATTCAGAGAAGTCTCCTGGAGGAAACAATTGAAGTAATCTTTAAGGATCAATGAAGAATGAAGGCAAATAAATAAAAGATTCATTTTTAAAAATAATTTAATTAAGTTTAAAAAGTGAAAAGATCAAAAATTGAGATGAAACTTAAGGCAGAAAGAACAGTCACCCAGACACCATCAGGCACGAATTTTGCTCCCCTCTGAAGGGAAATGTGTCCCCCTGCAAAGAACAGGATTACATACAGAACAGCTGAGATGGACCTAGATGGTAAATCTAGTTAGATGATAAATGTTTAAGCTTAAAGTGAGCTAAGCCCTAGGCACACCCAGATGACTAGAGTGTGAAGCCAGCTCTTACGGAAAACCGTGTTATAGTGGGAGTCACTCACTAATTAAATAGAATTTATTTGATGACTTAAACTATCTTTCCCTAACTTGGGAGAATGCCTCTCTTTATTTCCATGCTGTCGTTTCAATTTAATGTGTTTAAACTGTATGTTAAAATATGCCTGATACCTTGCTTCCTGTGTTCTACCCGACAACCAACAGAAAATGTGATCCCATTGCTCAGTTGGACATTGTAAATCCATCTACCAGATATCTTTCCATATCTGTTTCAACATCTTTTAAGGGCAAGTAACATGTTGCTGACGTTTTACTGAATTTTCGATTTACCTTACCTCCTTCATCTATCAACATTAAGTATCATTAATTGCATAAGTGGCTTAGTTTGGGGATGATTGGGAATGATTAGTTAAGGCTATATTGATCACAGTCTTGTTTCAAGATGCTCACAGATCTCCTACTGGGCAGCAAGAGGAGCAATCCTCCACCCTGTTTATTTTCTGGCTAATAGTTTCACATCACTGCAGTGTCTTTCCAACTCTTTTACAACAAGTCCAACGTTCTTTGGGAAGCACATCGTCAGAGTCGGGAAATGAGCAGAGTGTGATGGGATGGTCAAGAAATTGCGTCTCTGTTCACCTCTGCCTCTGTTAGAACAGCTTCCTTTTATCTGCTTCCTAACATTGGGGTTCTACACATTTCACTTTTTAAAATTCTGCTGCCCAAAAAACACAAATTCAAAACTGTGGTCCTATCCTTTCCTAGCCTAGTTCTCCCCGGTCAACATGCCTGCTTTTTGTAATAGAGCTACCCTTTCATTTGATTCTTCCTGGTGGTGAAATCACTTTAGAATGCTATTTAAAGTATTTAAATTCGATTTACGTTGGTATGCCTGGGTCTTCAGTTTATCTCTGCCTGACGTGACTTTTTTCATTCTAATACATTTTATATCCAGTTCTTTATGTTTAGTGGTTGCAGAGAAATGCTCCACTGCATAAAAACAAAGGAACTAATTTAAGAAAGAAAACATTAAGGTAAACGGGGGGTGTCAGCCTGAGCTCTGTTGTACCCAGGACTTCTTAATGTGTTGGTCAAAATATATACCATTTTGGGGCACCTGGTGGCTCAGTCGTTAAGCGTCTGCCTTCAGCTCAGGTCATGATTCCAGGGTCCTGGGATTGAGCCCCGCATCAGACTCCCTGCTCTGCCAGGAGCCTGCTTCTCCCTCTCCCACTCCCCCTGCTTGTGTTCCCTCTCTCACTGTGTCTCTCTCTGTCAAATAAATAAATAAAATCTTTAAAAAATATATATATATATATATATATATATACCATTTTTAAACATGCAGTGGTCCATTATACTGACCATTATGTTATGCTGGGTAGTTCGCTAAACATTTTGTTATTTTATTTAAGAATAAGCCCTGAACAGGGATCGAAATAGGATTTGTCTTACTCGACCATAACCATGGAAAGTTTTGCAGGCTGAATGACGAGGTAGGACACATACCGGATAAAAGTATATCCTGTAGTGGCCTGAATACTCAAAAGAGAACAAATGGCCCCTTGACACAGACCTTGCAAACTGATTGCTCTAGAACGACAGTAAGTGGCAAAAACACATTATGATCTCTGATCTCCTAAAAACTTCACCTGATCACTGAAATTGTGCTAACAAGAAAATATTCCCAAGAAAATGATCTATTTCCAGACTTAAAAGGCTCTCTGTGATTTTTACTTAAGAGTGAGCAATAATGGAGGACAGATTGGAGGGAGGACTCAAGAGCCTGCACTTGAGAGGCTACCAGGAAGGGAAGTCAGAAACCCGAGTCAGGCCCTCAAAGCCTTGCTGACTCTTCCCACAGTTGCTGTCCTGCCTAATACAACACACTGCACTGGCCCCAGGGAAAATGGGAATGCCTCTCCTGGCCCCGTGGCCTCCTCAATCACAACCTGCCACAGAATTTTGAGATTATAAAGCCCACCAATTGGGGCGTCTGGGTGGCTCAGTCGGTTAAGAGTCTGCCTTCGGCTCAGGTCGTGATCCTAGAGTCCTGGGATCAAGCGCGGGATCTGGCTCCCTGCTCAGCGGGGCGTCTCCTCCCTCTGCCCCTCACCCAGCTTGTGCTCTCTCGCTCTTGCTCTCTCTCAAATAAATAAATAAAATCTTCAAAAAAATAAAATAAAAATAAAGCCCACCAATTGCAGCATTTTTACAACTTCTGAAATCAATTTTGTCTGATTCACCGTTAAGAACACCCTTTTTTCCTACAACATTAAAGAAAAACCTCTCAACTATAAAAAATCAAGCCAATCTCCAATGGCTTTGATTTTAGGAAGGATTAAAGGTGAGATGTCTCGGGGTGAAAAGGGGTGCCTACTATTGACTTCCCACCCAGCCTCTTGGTGAAGAGGTTACAAAGACAGATCTAATTCCAAATCTGATGGGGGGGGGTGGGACAGGATCTTTTATGTTTCCGAGTATCAACAGCACCAGAAACTATTCAGACGAAGTAAAGACGGTGCTACGAATAAAGTTGCGTTCCCTGTCAGGGTTGTAAAATGCATGGAAAGACCTTCATTGGGATATGCAGTGCCTGGATCCCAGGAGCAGAGCAAGGAAGTAACAGGCACTGAGGTTTCTTTCCGGAAAACTGGACACCAGTGATCCCGAGATAGGAGACCCTCTGATATTTTATTTTCAGAACAAGACAGAACCCAACTGCGGCTCCCTAAGGAGCCCTACTTCCCAGCACTGGGTCTGCATAAGGAGCCCTGGCATTTCCTCTTTCGCAGAGAGTGCAGCCAGCTCAACAATCAAGCTGTGATGGGGAGCTGAGCGCGGTAGTTAATTAAGGCTGCATCTTTTATTCTCCAGGGCAATTCAGCACAGCTTGAATGCGCCCCAGAGCCAGTCTGTGGTGGGAATGTCTCCCTAGGCAGTGGGAGAATCCAGTCTCATCAGCATGACAATAGCCCCCAGGATGCACTTGGACTGATGTAATGGCCAGAGTTAGGGAGGGGGGTTGAAAGCCTTGTAGCAGAAGCCTGGAGCGTTTGCAGCTGACTGGGGCTATTTCAGTGCACGAAATTCCTTCCCTCTTTCTTTATTCCTTTTATAAGAGATGTTTGCTAATTGGTAGAGCTCAGAAAACAATATACCATTAAGAATCCCTTTCCTTCCTCCCACCTCCCCCACTCCCATTTTTAAAAAGTCCCCGAGTTCTTGCTTCACTGGAAATCTCAACTTTTGTTCTGTGGTTTGCATGAAGTCTTCATTTTTCTTTCTCTCAAACATGGAACTTATAAACAACGATTTACTGAGAGACACTGCAACCAATTCTTCTGTATTAGGGTTTCCCTAACGCGCTCCCTGCCTTGTAGAGTCTTGGCTGTGGTCCTGCTACAGCTCATACGTTTTCCTTGTACCTGATACATTGATACAAAACATTTTGGAAAAGTGAGTCATGGAAAGTTAGTCTGATTTTGTATTTTTTTTTCTTTAATTTTTTTTTTTTTTTAAATCACGAGATCCTATTTAAAGCCAGAGTAGTTGAATCATTTAAGTTGACAGGGTAATGGTCAAAATGGAGGCAGTGTGAGGAAGTGCCAGTTGAGCTTTGGCTTTGCCACCAACTCAGAAGTGACCCAGGCAAGACACTGTCCTCCTCTCCTGCTTGTGTCTCAATCTGCTCATCTGTCCAAGGGGAGGGAGGAACTCAGTGTTTTCTAAGGCCCCTCCTGAGCTAGGCACTTAATGACTGATTGTCACATTTTCTTAATTGACATGGGACATAAGTTCTGATGTGCCAGAAAATTTGCAGTGTGTTAATTCTCTAGGAGAACAAGATGTCCATATTCTATCTAGAGCTTTTATATTAATGCTCTTCGTCATTCTGCATGATGTTTCCAAAAGAAGCAGACCACAAAAGATAGTGTGCATGGAATCTGACTCACTTGAGAGGCTGGCAGCTGATGAACAGACATAAGAGCAGCATTGCTTTAGGAGAATGTTCTTTACTTTCCAGAGCATACAGAATCCTGACAAGGGGTCAGCTCTGCAGCCTGGTCTCCCATTTTCTACTCTGTTCCCCTTATCCAGCATTTGTAGGACCACTGGAGCGATTTAAACATGTCTCTTAAGCATTTCCCAAAGTCTCAAATAGTTTTTTTTAAAGTGGTCTAGTGGTCTGGATTTATTACTGGAATCACAGCCTGTCTCTCCAGCTTCCTTCTTCATGCTCTCATCAAATCATGTGAGTTGATGAGCATTTGAAAGATGGCACCATCTTCCCCCAGGACAAATTTCATTTTTATAGAGACTGTGGTCATCAAGAGATCTGGAGGACTGGCAGGTGGCTCTTCAAAGAGTCTGTGAGCTCCCTGAAATTGTATACACTTTGAATATGTATACGTGTGCATATTACTAGGGAGCTTGTCCAGGACTTTCATTCAACTAACAAAGGTGGTAACGGTCATTGTCTTAAGGTAAACAATCTGAAGATTGAAACTTGGAGGAGTGGCATGGATTGTGAAGGTAGAGAGACTCCAGGTCTGTCTGAATGATTATCTCTTCTTTTGGCTATTAAACACTGTGATATCACTCTAGATGTTCCTATAAAATTCCTGATGATAATCTGTGGAATTGACTTCAGTTCCTCATCTTCTACTTTCTGAGATTTAGCAAAAGAAACAGTAATGAACTCTCAGAAGCTATGGAAATGTACAGTCCGTTAAATAAAACGTAACACCCAGGTTGCAAAAAAGCCGCCTGGGCACTGTCACTAAATAATTTCAGTTACGGGGTTATTTCAGGTGAACCAAGTCTTTGACTTTACTGTTCCCATCTTCTCCCAAAGCAGCAAAATTCCAGTGGATCCCCAGTCTCCCTCAGCCAAAACCCTGGTCACTTGTTCGAAAAGTATCCAGTTGAAAAGCCTCTTTGAACTTGGTAGGGGTCCATTTTATTATCATTATTATAAAACTTTCGAGAAGAATGTGGCTTGCTTGATATTTTTCTCAGGCCCACGTCTGAAGTTAAGTAAAGGGATACAATACCAGTGTCTTTTTAAAGGTGCCAGATTTATCATCAGCATTCATCTTGGCACGGAAACACACACACACACAGGCACACGCAGTTGCACACTCGTACATCCAGACAGCCACAGTGGTCTTCTCAAAAGGGAAAGAGCCTGTCCCTGTAGTTTAGACTGTTTGCAGCTGGGAGCATAATATGGTAAAATAAAGACTGCATATCCCCCCTCAGCCTCTCAAGCAGCCAAAGAAATCTTTGTCCAGCCCAGGTGTTCGCTGTGTCCTCTTCACTGACATCCTGTCTTGAATTATTCAGGCTCATTCATTATGTATCCCACACAGACACAAGAGAGGGGCAGAGCACCCAGGGCCTGGGGGACAGTAATGCTTCTCCCGGTGCAGAGCCGCCTGGTGGAGCTCATGGGAAGGGGAATGGTTTGCCAAGAGGCTCCGGGCTGGGGGCCTCTCTGCTCTGGAAGTCAAGACCCCACCGCCCTGCCACATTATTTGACCGCAAAAGCAGCTCCCATGGAGATTTCCAGGGAAGGGGAGCTGAGGAAGTACTAAGCGATTCGAATTTAGCTTAGGGGTCTGCATAAATTCCCTGAGGCACTTCAGACCCGCAGACAGACATTTTATTTTTGTGATGAGCGGGCATTTGGTTCCATTAGGTAGGAAGTGAATGAACTCCAGATCTCCACCAAAAATCCTTGGCTTGGGGGACGGGGCGGGGGGGATGTGTGTGGAGGGAGTTGGCAGTCTCAGGCTTGTATCTTCTGGAGACCAGCAGTGAGATGATAACTAAGGACTTTTTAACTCAAAAAAGTGAGCTTTTATGCTACTGTTCCTTCTCAGGATCTCGGACAGTAACAAGTGGTTTATAGGAAAAGAGCTATTGCCAAGATGGTTCAGAGCATCTCTAGGAAATGAAATGATGAAATTATAGCCAAGCTAGGTGTGTGTTGGGGATAAGAAGGTGAGAGAGGGAATCTTCCTTCCCTTTGTGCATCCCCTTGTCCTGATTCCTTACCACTGGAGGCCTAGAACGTTATGCTGAAGGGTTTGACCAGCTCCACATACCAACCAAATCAGTTATATGTCATTGTTCACCCCTGCTGGGAACTGACCAAAGGCAATTTGGTGGCAGTTTATAGATTCTTTGTGGTAGGTACCAAGAACTTCAAAGTGGGAGAGTTTTAATTATTTTCCCCCTAAACTCACTAACCAGTTATAATCAAACTAGCTGTCAAACCCAATCTGTCACACACACACACACACACACACACACACACACACACACACACACATGCATACACATGCACAGATATTAATGTACACAATTATTAGCAAGTAGCACAAAAAAAGCTCAGAGGACCTGTTCTTTGAGCTTGAGAACATCTCAGTATTCTATCCTTTAAGAGGATCTGGATCCATCTTCTAAAAAAGGTTTACTCAAGATAGACATGACAATGGTCCACGTCAGAACTCAGTTATCCTTATGGTTGGTCTTTCTCAATTGAGGCAATTTTGCACCCACCCCGCAAGGGACCTATATCAATGTCCAGGGACATTTTGGGGTTGACAAAACAGAAGGGGTGGAAGGAGGGTTTCTACTGGCATCTAGTGAGAAGAAACCAAGGATGTTGTTAGACATCTTACAATGCACAGGACAGCCTCAAAACAAAGAATTACCTGGCCCAGAATGTCAGTAATGCTGAGATTGAGAACCCCTACTCAAACCCAATGATGACGTAAGGCCATTAATCCTTGGTTGTCAACCCCGATGTAAAGCTAGTGCCTTTGCTGGATTCCTGTGCCCTCTAACCACAAAGGTGCAGAGGTCTTTAAAATATTTGAGCCAAGTCACATCTCCAAATGCTCTAAGTCAATGTCCCTTCCAAATATCCCTTACGCTGATTAATAAACTACTAATTTACAGACAGGTCGGTAATTAGCTAAGTCTGGCGTTGAGCAGAGATTTGATGACAAACATGCTTATAATATCCACATCCAGAGTTTGTTTTTCTGATATATTCCCAGCAACCACACCGTAAGTGGGTCTCTGATGACAATGAGAGTGATACGTAGGATGTAAGTTTATCAGGCACGTAACACACAATGTCAAAACCTATGCTAAAATATTCTAGAGCACATTACAGACTCTCATAGTTGTCTCTCGGTATGTGTGTGCTGAATGACCAGACAATGAATCAAGACTCAAGCTCAGATAATTTTTTAACGTCGTGTTTATAGTTGCACTGCTAGTTAGAGTGTAAGCAGAGACAAATTCAGGCCAACCTGCCTACCCTAAGGAGAGTCCTGAAGGCATCTCCTTGAATGCAAATAAGATGCAGTAAATCCCTAAAAGTAATTTATTGTTAGAATATAAATTTGGATTCACTTTTTGTTTATACTTCAATGATCTTAAAGTCCTTTCCCTGAAAATTATGAGCACCTATCAACTGTTAGATTCACATGCACGAATGAAATCTCCAACTAAAATAAAAGACTCATTTTACATAGTAATTTCGGTAACTTTTCCCTTCAAATTTCTACAAAAACTGCTAAGTGACTGTACATAGAGTTTATGTTCCATGGCCCTCATTCTTTAGTTTTTTATCCTTAATAGAGATGCCAAGAAATGATGGCATTTTCAGCAAAGAAACAGAGGAAGGATATAAGCAAAGAACTCTTAAAAATACACAAGCTTTATTATGTCAGCATCGGTATGAAGAAAAGGAGGAGAAAATGTTCTGTTATTTGGGTGGAAAAGTGGTGAATCAGAATGATCAAGGGGGCATTTTTCCAGATGCCTTTCAGGACAAGTTGCAGCTTCATAGGTCCAGGGTTGGGAACTTCCAGGAGTGGGCTATAGGATTCCAAGTATCCTGATGGTATTACCTAGGGTTACGATAGCATTTGATCTTATCAAAATGGGATACTTGTGAGAGGGGGCATATAAATATGCTGAAACAACAGTAAAACAGGCAAACTGGGGCTCTTGATCACTCTGCAACCCCAATTCTGAAGCCACAGTTCTTGAAGGTATGTGAGTGATAGCTCCTTGACAATAAAGACAAACTCCCCAAACAAAGGGCTGAGGCTGAATCAGAGAACTGCAGGGAGCCATATGGAGAAGGGGAACAGGACCTGGGACATTGTCAGGCAGGCTGCTCATGTCCCACGTTTGCCTTGGACTGCCTTAAATGCGTCAGGGTGAAGGGACAGCACATCAGGGAGGTGGAGGATAAATATGTGATGTGGTTTCACTCTCCAGCCCCATCCTTAGCTACTTTCATTCTCTGCCTCTGATCAGTTACAGTAATTCACAAAGAAAGACCATGCTAGTTGCAGAGACAGAAGGGAGATAGATCCATTGTTAGAAAAACAACTTTTGCAACTGAGGCTTACAAGAGTCACCATAAATTAGGGCGCCTCGGTGGCTCAGTCGTTGGGCGTCTGCCTTTGGCTCGGGTCGTGATCCCGGGGTCCTGGGATCGAGTCCCACATCGGTCTCCCTGCTTGTCGGGAAGCCTGCTTCTCCCTCTCCCATTCTCCCTGCTTGTGTTCCCTCTCTCGCTGTTAAAAAATAAACAAAAAATCTTTAAAAAAAAAAAAAAGAGTCACAATAAATTAAATGCCACCAAAGCAGGACTTCATAGAACTTGGGAGGGAACTGTGTTGGAATCAGGCACGGAGTCATACAGGGAAGACGCAAATTAATTTTGAGTGGCACCACCCTGCAGTGGTCTTACACACCTGGTTCTAATCCTGCCTCTGCCATGTCACCAGCTATGTGACATTAGATAGGAGAGTATACACTCCATGAGGTCAGGGGGTTGTGCATATTTCATTTAGGAAGGTATCCCTTGTGCCTAAGTACCTGGCGGAACACAGGTGCACAATTAAAAAAGCTGTTAGAGGAACAATCAGGTAAGTCACCTCCGTGCTTCACTGTCTGCACCTATATAATGAATTATTCAGAGGAGTAAGTGGGTTAGTACATATAAAGGTCTTAGAATGTTGCCCAAAATATGCACAAAAATGGTAAGCTGTCATTATTTATTATCAATGCAGTGTATGAGAGGAGGAATTCATGTCACTCTCTCTCAAAGTGGTGTTCTGAGTTCAGGATACAAGATTTTTTTTTTTTTTCATTAAAAGTAGTCAAATCCACAGACATGTCCAGATAAATAATTTTACTGGAAAGCAGAAGCAAGAATAAAGAATTCTTAAGATTTCAAGCACTTGTTAGAGACATGAGAGTTTATTTGCAAGAGTTAGATGAATCCAAATCACGAGACAGAATTTGGAGGAAGACTGTCTAAATGTCTAAGCTGAAAGGATGGTGGCTTTCTTGGAGGCCAAGCTTGGGGCTCCGTAGAACCTGCCTGATTTAAAACATTATCTTGACCTCATATTCTTGACAAACCTCCATTTCAAAGTCAGTATACATAGAAACACCCAAAACGAGCTCAGGACACCTGTTAGCTATGAGTGGAGGCACTTAATGTAACTGGCATAGATTCTCCCTCTCGGTCCACATTCTGGTCAGGCAAAATCAAACATTTAGCTTTCACTTTTGCATGACATATCATCCTACACACACCTCTCAACACATGTCCATTAGCCGTAAATGGTCCCAAATGTGGGCCTTTCTGAAGTGATAACAGCAGAGCTATTAAAACAGTGACAGATCCTAAAAATATCTACTATGCCATCCCCTCCTTCCATTGCTCCCTCCCACTTCATTTCCTACCATCTTGAATAACTTAACTTCTCTCATTTGCTGGTAAATTAAGACTAATTGATCTTGGCTTATTTACCTTGCTTATCAAATAAAGAGTAAACGTGCTGGTAAACCAAATAGCAACTAGAAAAAAGATAAATGATTAAAGGGGTGTTAATCATATTTTATGACTCTTCTTTTCCAAAATAGTGCTCATGGAGATCAGAACCTAAATTTAAAACTACTACATGCAAGAAAATAATGTCCAGATCTAGTGATATCCCCTGTGCTTTTAGAGTTATAAAAATGTTTAAATTGGAATGGTTATCGGAATACAAAATAGTTCAACCACCTCTCATCGGTGTATTCATTCATGCGTTAGTTCATCCAATGTTTATTGAGTACCTACTATAAGCCAAGCATGTACCAAGCTTTGGGAGCATAAAGCTAAGCACAACACAAACTTGACCTCAAGAAATGAACCAACTAGAGCAGAAGTCTGCAAACTTCTTCTGTAAAAGCCGGAAAGTAAATATTTTTGGCTCTACAGACCGTATGGTCTCAGTCATAGCTACTCAACCTTCCATTTTAGTGCAAAAGCAGCCATAGACAATATGTAAACAAACAAGGTATGACTGTCTTCCAATAAAATTTTATTTATGAACACTGACATTTGAATTTTATGTAATTGTCACATGTCAAAAATAATCATTCTTTTGACTTTTTTTCCAACTATTTCAACATGTAAAAACCTACTCACAAATTGTACAGAATGAGGCAATAGAAATGTTTGGCCTGCAGGCTGTAATTCATTAATTGCTGGTCTAGAGGGGAAAAAATATAAGAAATCATAACTTGCTAATTGGTAACCTCAGTAAGGTAAAAAAGTATTGTGATGAGATGTGCATGTGGGCCTGTAATTTCTACCAGAAGTTAAAGAATAAAGGAACATGAACCTTCACTTAGAACCTTTGGCTTCCTAAAATCTTACCTATGGTATCTCAGGTGCTGCTGTGCCCCTCTCCACCTCCATCCCCAAGTGAGGTCCTTTTACATTAGCCAGTGGGTTTGAGATCATCCAGATGGTTAGGGACACTTGCCTCAAGGCAGAGAAATCTTGAAGAGTTTGGATAATATCTGATACCATAATGAATTGGGAATATGGAGAATGTAATATGAATGAAAAATTTAATTGGCCTGGGACTTGCAGAATTTTCTTCTTGCCTAAAGAATCAAAGACCTTGGGGGAAGATCTCATGATTGACAGGCCCTAGGATAATAGGAAATGTATTCAAATTAGGAATATAAAGAAGTAGAATATCCTCCTCAGGAGAGGGTGCAGAGATTTGGGAATAGAGAGTAAGATTTGAAGTAGGTCCCAGCAAGAAATGTTTAAGGTATGTCTGGAGGATAAATAAAAACTGGCCTTGGTATTTTCAGCAGTGATAATAGCCTAGTGATTTGTGATAACCTCAGATAGTTCAGCCTTTCTGGAGTGAAGTACCTGTGACAGAAAGTGAGAGGAAGAATGGACTAGAGGCAAAGCATGAAGGGTCTTCAATAACAAGAAATCTGGACCAGAGGAGAGTTTCAACAGGGTTTCAAGCAGGAGAAAGGCATGATCAGATCAAATCTGTGCTAAAATGATTAACTCTGGTCACAAGGTAGAGTGGCATCAAATGAGAATCAGAGACATGACAACTTGCCTGAGGTCACAGAATTAGAGGAAAAGAAACACACACATACATACCCACGAAAGACTGAAAAACAGAAGCTGCTGATACCTCTTCTAGCACATTCCATTGATAAGATTTGTTCTCTGTTCTCCAGCCCTGATCACAAGGAAAGACCTTCAAGTAAAAGATGATGGTGCTGATTCACTCTCTATAAAACACCCACTTTGAATAATTTCTCTAAATAGCTAAATATATTTGCCAAGAGCCATGTCTTCTTTTTTTTTTTTTTTTTAAGATTTTATTTATGTATTTGTCAGAGAGAGAGAGCACAAGCAGGGGAAGCAGCAGGCAGAGGGAGAAACAGGCTCCCCGCCGAGCAAGGAGCCCGATGTGGGACTCGATCCCAGGACCCCAGGATCATGACCTGAGCAGAAGGCAGACCCTTAACCAACTGAGCCACCCAGGCATCCGGCTTAGTTTCATTCTTTTTTTAAAATTTTTTATTGTTATGTTAATCACCATACATTACATCATTAGTTTTTGATGTAGTGTTCCATGATTCATTGTTTGTGTATAACACCCAGTGCCCCATGCAGAACGTGCCCTCTTTAATACCCACCACCAGGCTAACCCATCCTCCCACCCCCCTCCCCTCTAGAACCCTCAGTTTGTTTTTCAGAGTCCTCGTCTCTCATGGTTCGTCTCCCCCTCCTATTTCCTCCCCCTTCATTCTTCCCCTCCTGCTATTGTGTAAGACTCTTGAATCACAGATCTGTACCTCTGAAACAAATAATACAATATATGTTAAAAAAAAAAAAAAGAGCCATGTCTTCTTGTACCCTCCTCCTAGCTGATAACAGCATTTGACTATGAAGTGACTAGGGAAAAAATACAAAGGACAGAAGTCTGCCCTCAGGTCAGACCTACTCCTGATGCCTTATACACACCAGCAAAAGTTACTGTGAAAAGTTAGGGGACTCTAGGAAAAGCTTTTTAATGTTAGTCATTCTTTAATTATTGTCTGCTCCCCGCATAAGTGTGCTTCTTTGTCTGTCATCTGAATCAAGGATACAGGGTATGAAAGCTAAAGGGAAAGAACACTGAGTATGCACCTGCCCTATGCCTTTCCGTCTTTTTGTTACGTAAGTTCTTTCTGTATTTTTTCTCATGGAACATTTAAAATATTGGTAAAGTTGATCATCAAATTCATTCCACTCCATCCCCAGCATTTTGCCAGGTCAGACTGGCTTGGCAGATGTGGAGAAGAGGGAGCTGGTGACCGGAGGGAGGGTTTCTCTCCAAGGGATGACAGGACACAGGAGCTACATCAATCAGAGCAGCAGGCTTTTTTTCCTCTCACTGCAGACTTTGGATTTCTGTTTCCATTAGGAAAAATAATTTAAACCTCGGGCATTCATCATTAGCCCCCTATCTGCTCCATATAAAAAGAATAAAGGAAGGAAATGTTGCCTGAAGCACAAGTTAAGAAACTTTCTTTGTTTTCTTTAATTTTTTATTTAAATTCAGTTTAACTAACATGTAGTGTATTATTAGTTCCAGAGGTAGAATTTAGTGATTCATCAGTTGTATATAACGCCCAGCGCTCATTCCATCAAGTGCCCTCCTTAATGCCCATCACCCGGTTACCCCATCCCCCTACCCACCGCCCCGCCAGCAACCCTCAGTGTGTTTCCTATAGTTAAGAGTCTCTTATGGTTTGCCTCCCTCTCTGTTTTTGTCTTATTTTATTTTTCCTTCCCTTCCCCTATATTCATCTATTTTGTTTCTTAAATTCCACGTATGAGTGAAATCATATGGTATTTATCTTTCTCTGACTGACTTATCTCGCTTAGCATAATACCCTCTGGTTCCATCCATGTCCTTGCAAATGGCAAGACTTCATTCTTTTTGATGGCTGGGTAATATTCCATCACATATATATGGCACATCTTGTTTATCCATTCATCTGTTGATGGACATCTGGGTCTTTCCATATTTTGGCTGTTGTGTACATTGCTGCTATAAACATTGGGGTGCATTTGCCCCTTCAAATCACTATGTTTGTATCCTTTGGATAAATACCTAATAGTGCAATTGCTGGGTGGTAGGGTAGCTCTATTTTTAACTTTTTGAGGAACCTCCATACTGTTTTCCAGAGTGGCTGTACCAGCTTGCATTCTCACCAACAGTGTAAGAGGTTTCCCCTTTCTCTGCATCCTCTCCAGCATCTGTCATTTCCTGACATTAATTTTAGACATTCTGACTAGCATGAGATGGTATCTCATTGTGGTTTTGATTTGTATTTCCCTGATGCCGAGAGATGTTGAACATTTTTTCATGTGTCTGTTGGCCATTTATATGTCTTCTTTGGAGAAATGTCTGTTCATATCTTTTGCTCACTTTTTGACTGGATTTTTTTGTTTTTTGGGTGTTGAATTTGGTAAGTTTTTTATAGATTTTGGATACTAGCCATTAGGAAACTTTCTTGTATTTTTATAAGAAATATAGATCTGCGGGGCGCCTGGGTGGCTCAGTTGTTAAGCATCTGCCTTTGGCTCAGGTCATGATCCGAGGGTCCTGGGATCGAGCCCCGCATTGGGCTCCCTGCTCTGCGGGAAGCCTGCTTCTCCCTCTCCCACTCCTCTGCTTGTGTTCCTGCTCTCGCTATCTCTCTCTCTGTTAAATAAATAAATAAAATCTTAAAAAGAAATATAGATCTGTGACATACCATGTAAGAGAGATGTTCTCACCAACTTTACAGACAGCCCCCTAGAATTCTACCCCACTAAGCTGTTGCCTGTAAATTCTCCAAAAGCTGCCACCATGTTTTTGATAAGAAGCCAAGAGGAGAATCAAAAGGTGAGATGCATCCCGAGGCCTCCATCTGCTTAGTCAGGAAAGAAAGATTTATGGAAACTCAGCGTATCTTCCAGCATCTCAGCCTCACTGGAGTCCCACTACTGGAACATTATGTATAGATAGACTACCTTGGCTTGAATAACCAGGAACACCACAGATGATGAATATTTTTATTCCCACTTTTCAGAATGCCCAAAATCACCTAGCTACTAAGTGGCAGAGTTAACATCTCACCCAGGTCTGGTTTGTTCCAAATTCCATACTGTTTTCAGTTGGTCACATTGGGTTTAGCTCAACCAAAGTAAAAAGTGACAACTAATTGTATAAGAAACAGACTTGGGAACCACACATATCCCAGACAATATACTGAAGACTATCATTATTTTATATATACAATAAGGTCATGAAGTAATACCCCACCAGGAGCCCAAGAAGCTGCAGTCATGTAGCCCATTGTTCTGCATCTCCATTCAGAGAAATGGAAGAGTCCCCAAGGGAAGCTCCATCTGGAGGGCCACCAACTAGACAACTTGAACTTGGCTTTCTCCCCTTTCATTCACCTCTCAGGCACCCAGTCCCTTCCTCAGACCCAATGGAGCCTGAAGGTTTCAAATGAGCCATGGGAGGAAGGCACATTATTAAGAAAATGGAAAACAGAGTGGATTCTGACCAAAAGGCAACTCCTCCAAATGTAGTATGTTCCAAAATAGGAACAATTGGAACGTCAAAATAAGTGTGGGGGGAAATCCAGAAGTTTTGAAAAAAAGTCTACATTTAAGAGAAGTTTGAGGCTATCAGGAATTTTCTGTCATTGCTCACTTGTGACTTATCCGGAGACATGGATGGGCTAAGAATCTAAGATTATTTTCACTCCTGTCCAGAACTTTGTTTCTTCTACACTTTACACATCTTGGAGACATGGGAGCGTGAACTAATCGAGATGGAATTACTTATGATAATAGTTTCCAGAGCGATTACATTACTTTTGGATTCTAAACACAGGTTTTGTTTCTAAAAGAAAACTATATTGTTTGTTTCTAATACTTGCTTTTTTTTTTTTTTTAACACTTGTCTGGAGTTTCTCCATGGAAGGCGGCAGTAGCAGTGTTATTTTTCCTAAATAAAAAGCATCCAAAGGGCCATTTAGCAACTTATTGTGCATAAATATAGCCACATTAATAAATGTGTAAGTGTAGTTCTATAGTCCCTACATCTCAGTGGGAAAAACAGAACATACTAGCTTGTACATAACGATGTGGTTTTCTTCTGTTATCTTTTACACAGATTACTGGCTATCTTCTAACATTCAAATAATATATTCTCTATGCAAGGCATTTAGAAAATACAAAAAATATATAATTATGTCATTTGAGTACTGCTAAGAAATTATTTTTTTCTTTTCTCTCTCTCAATAGATAGAAACATAGATAACTGTATAGATCTAGATATACAGATGGACATACATAATACATATACATATATATTTTTATGTACTGTTTTTACTTAAAATGTCATGAATTTCATCCCTATTTTGATGACTGAACTAAAATCCGTTGTATAATCTCACATAAATGAGCAATTTGAGCTTATGTTGCTATCTGCGTCTTTGCAGACAGATTATTATAGGATCTCAGATGTTGATTGTGGAGTTATAAAACACTTCAAGATATTCTTTCAAAATTGTTTATTTTCAAAGGAGATGAATATTTTAATCTGTGTTTCTTTACCAAAATTCTTCCCTATTTTCATTCACAATTTGCATCTAGGGTAAGTCCTTATACTTCAATCAATCCGAATGGATTTCATGTGACATTGAGTGACTACGTTGACATTGGCTCTGTGGGATATTTTCTGTTCCTCAGATCTGATTGTCTATTTGGTGAGTCCTTGTGGAGACCAAGGTTGAGCTACCAATTTATGTTCTCTAAAAACCCCAAGGGGCAGAAAAGTACCATGAGGAAAAGGTATCATTACACCCATCTGGGGCAACCTACTTCCTTCTGTTCTGTGGCCTTGAACAGCCATCTTAACCCTCGTCATCTGTTCTGCTAGTAGGAGCCCTGGGAGGCTGGATGGGAGGGTCTGCAGATTGTTCAATCACTCATTCATTTTATTTGCAATCTCAAATGCCATGCCCGTGTGCAGGAGGGACTTGGTACGTGTTTGTCTAGTGACTGAAATCATCATGACTATTTCCCCGCATTTGATAAATGCAAGGTCTTGTAGTAGAAACATACATATAAACCAATAATGCCATGTGAGAAGTGCTATCAGAGATTTGGCACATATCAGAGAAGGCTGTGTGGCTCACACATTGAGGCTCATGCATAATGGATAATATAATCCAGCTACATGAGAAGGGGATTGGCTATGAAGATGAGGCTAAAGGAGCTTTCAGGCAGAAAACACAGGATGTGCAGAGATCACAGTGTTTCAGAAGCTCTGCACTGTTTGGGATGAACAGAATGTAAAGCTAAGGGTCAGAGAGTAAATAAAAATAAGACTGGAAGGAAGCATGAAGAGAAGACGATGAGGAGCCTTACTGCTCACGCTAAGGAATCTGGATTTCTCCCGAAGATGACTGGAAGCACCTGACAGATTTGAGCAGCAGCATTGAAGTTTACTCTGGCACCAGCCCACAGAGTGGATAAGAGGGAAACGTAATTGGAACCTGGGGGTCAGATAGAACTGAGTTACAGATACAGGTGGATCCATTAACAGACAACACGCAAAATAATGGATAAATAGAAGAAGCTTGTAGTAGATGGGTGGGTAGATAGACATGGTTTAGGAGAGAGGTAGACAGGCAGAGCAGATTTAGACCTTCTTGCAGTTACCTGCAAGTTATAGGGAAAGACAGCCTAACCTACCAATGTCCAGTGAAGCAAGACCAATCCATCCAGGCCAATATGGATAATGATAGCTAATAATGAGAAATGTCTAAGTTTCCTACATGTTCATAGTGCTCAGAGCTGGATAATGAGATTTCAGTGATTTTTAATTATTTTCTTTTTTATTTTCATATGTATTTTACTTTATATTATAAACCATATAAATATTACTTTATGTGTGTTTTTGATAGTTGTGCAATGATGTATGTGTATGACCAAAAATGTCAGTTTTGCATATGGCTCCCATTTATAGTATCTACTGGTAGATTTTACACAATATCCAGGGTTTTACGTATGTTTCTCATGACAATCCCTATGAGGTACTTGCTACCCTAAGAAAAAGGGAAGAACTAGTCTAAGTGCACTGACTAGTATGGTAGATTACAAAACCGATTCTCTACCCACCCCCCCCCCCATGTGCACAGCCTTGGCAATGTGACTTTTGATGTCCTCTCACTAGGAATTTGAGTCTGTTTCCCTGCCTCTTGAATTTCAGCTAGTCTTCTGACTTTCTTTGGCTGAGAGAATGTGGAAGGTGTGATGTGGTCACAGTTCAAAGCTTGGGCTTTTGGAGGCTCTAACCTCCACGAGGGCTTTGAGATCCAGTGGATACCTCTACTTCCTCTACCTCCGCCCCACCAAGAAGGCTGGGCTAGAATGCTGGACAATGAGAGACTGTGTCCCAGCCACATCCATCATCCCAGCCAATGGCCAACCAAGCGTTAAACATCAGACTCGGGAGCAAGGCCATCCTAGACCGGCATGACCCTGGCTGACCTGCAAGCTGACAAGAAGACTCCCGAGTAAGCCCGGCCAGGATCAGGTGACCTGGCCAAAATCAGCAGAACTGCCCAGCTGACCAATTATGGTGGTTGTGGCTTTGAGACACTGAGGTTGGGGCATTTTGTTACACATCACTGATACAACAGGAAGTGGAAGAATTGAGATTCGAACCCCGGTCTAGGCTTCCCTGTGTGTCTCCACGGCATCCTCTGTCTCCACACGGAGTTAGTGATCTCTCTGAGGCTTTATGTCTAATTCTCTTTCTCTGCCTCTTTGCCACAACTACGTTTAATAGGAAAGCACTCATTCTGTCTCCATCCAAGATCTAGTTTGGGTCACTGTATTTAAATTTGTAGACTGCTCCAGGACTGACTAGTGTGTTTTGTTTTGTTTTGAATAATTTGTCAATATAATTAAGTTGCTGGAGTGGAGAGTCTCTATACCTTGATTCACTAATAAAATTAGAATGAACTTAAGAATACATTTTAAGAATGTATGCCGCCTTTATATATTTTATCTGGTTTTATATTTATATCACTACAAGGTTAAAAAAAAGTATCGTTATACCAATTTTACAGGTAAAACAAACAAAACAAACACAAATCAAGACTGGGATAGATACAGAGTACTTGTCTGGGATCAAGCCGTGAATCAGACACCCCGTCTGCAAGCTCAGCCTGACCTTACCACCAGACCATGAAATCTAGATTCTGACCCAGAATTATTTAATCCAGCTGTGAGACTTAGGAGGCCATTTAACATGCTGGCTTTCTAGTTAAAAATAACAATCCATTTCCTATTGGATTTCAAACACTGCTGGTTTAACCAGCACTCTTCATTGTCCCCAGAAGTGTAAGGGAAATGATCAGCCCTCAAAGAGTATAACCTCCACGAGGGCAGGCCATTTTCTGAATGAATGCCGCTGGATCCCCAGTGCACAGAAGAGGCGCACAACATGGAATAAACAAGTGAGGGTATTAAGCATTGTAGGTGCTAAGTTCTTAAAAGAATCACTTAATCCTCACACAGTCTTATTTCTTGCAAATTTCCTCACTTTACAGATGAGGCATTGAGAATCAGGGTTTTACATTCTTTTCCTAAAGTAACTCAGAGAATGAGTGGCAGAGTCGAATTTTGAACCCAGGATTGTTAAGGTCAAAATGCATGCATTTTTCTTCTAATCACCCTTCCTTCTTCCCCAAGTAACAGATACGCTTGCCTGACAGACAATCCCTAGGGTTAGATTGCTGTATAAGTGGCCTCAAGCAGCTATCTCTATCAGTGATTAAAAATGAGGAAACAGGCTTCAGCTAAAGCAGAATAAACATAGTAGACATTAATTTAAAAGGGACTTTCAGATTGTTAAATTTTTGAACAATCAGAGTATGCTATGAATTAAAATGGGATTTTCTGATTTATATCTTGATTCCACAGGGAAACAATTTTGGAGGTACCATTGCCCATGTGATTGCACCAGGGAATTTGTGATCATTTCACAAAGTGCCAGAGCATGACTATAAGGGCCAGATCATTCTCATTTTGCCTCTCGATTTGCTCTTCATCCAGGCCTTTCCTAACATAGCGTGAACACAAAGGTCAATCTCCTGCAGTCAATTTGAAAAAGGCCAACTCTCAATTAACTTTGCAAAAGGGGTCAGAGGTGATGTGGAGAAATAAAACCCACAAGTAATGTAAAACACCCATTTCAGCTCTGAGCTCAAATAGCCACTTCTAACCAAATGCTGACCAGAGCTGCTAACCAGTAGTAATGCAGATAGATTTGCAATCTGTTGCTTAAATCTCATCATTTCTGCTACCCACCTTGGGTGGACAGATCAATAAGGGAAAAGTTGTAAGACTAGCAACTGGAGAGAGAAGGAAAAAACAGAGAAAGGGACGCCAGCATAATATGCAAGCTAAATATTATTATTAAAGTAATTTAGAATTTATTAGATTCTTTCCTCCAACCTCAAATAAACATGGAAGGTTTTCCACTCATCTTTAATTGCCCTCCCACCCCTGCTGATGAACCAACATTTCTTGCACCAAGCAGAGGACTCTGAACCATTGAGAGGCTATCCTACCGTCTCACACTATGGAGTGGCCCCTTAAATCCAAACCAGATGGTGGAGAGGCTCACTGTGGTCTACCAAAATTCAACCCCAAATGCTTATTAAGCCCCTGACTATTGACATGGGACAATAACAGGGACTCCTCAGTGTGTTGTGCTCTCTAGGGAATGGTTCGTTCAACCTTCTCGAGTAAGGGACACAAAGCCAGGGGGGATGGGGCATCAGAAAAAGGCACCATTCCACCCTTGATACAAATCCCTGTAATCAAATCCATATTCGGCCAGCTCAGTCTTACCTCCAAACTCCCTCTAAGATGCTATAAACATTGGGAGACAATGCATATAATTAAGGTGGAATACATTCTCATAAATGTTTGTTTCTGTCTGCTAATTGTTTTAGCAAATATTAGAAGATGTCCTGTGGTCAGTCCAGAGCACAGCAGCAGGGACACCTAAACCCCCCATGAGAAGCAGCTCAGGAGCGTGGCACCATGACCATGCCGGGCCGTGCGGCCACAGCCTTGGGAAGCGTAGAAAGATGGAGGTTAGGATATGTTTTCCAGCCTTAATTGTCCAAGCGTGGGCTCGGCGTAACGGTGACATGATCAAGCTTCCCCCTCTTGCTCTAAAGAAACACTGAGAGACTGTGTGCATTGTTGTCTTTCAATACCAATGGGGGAAGTGGGCGAAAGAAAGTAAGAGTGTTCTGGCACCAGAATAATTTCTCCATTACCTCAATTAGTTCCAATGATGTGGAAAAGTTCTGTCTGGAGAAATCAAACTAAACGTAAAATCACTGAAGTGCTGGGGTGGCGGCAGTAGGTGTTGATACAGGCATTAGTCAGCAATACTGATGGCAATGAAGTCACTCAAATAGCCCTGTCGCTGGAACCCGGGCAGAGAAGTAAACTCATTAGATCACCCCCTTTAGTGAAGCATGTGGTTTTCAATGTGGCACCACCACAACCTGGCACCTACCACAAGATTTAGCTGTCTGCCCTTGGAAGGCACAATTTACCGAGGTGTCTGGTAAAGAAATCTGGATAAGTTATTCTTATTTTCTACAGAAACATAAATAAGTCCTCTCTCTTAAGAGCCACATTAGCCCTTAGTTGTGAGAGGTTGGATTTTCTTTAGGGAGGTAACAGGCTCTTTGTGGCTATGGAGCACAAAATGGAGACAACTAAAAGGCAGAGACTATAGGAGATAGATTTGGGCATAGCACGGGGAAGAATTTATAATGCTTGATGCTAGCCATGAGGTTCTCATGTGTGATCGATACAAAGCTCCCCACTGGGTGGTCAGCGAAGGCTGGGTCACAATCTGCCAGGGGTAATACAGGAGAATTCTTGCACTGAATGGGTCATTGAATAATTTAAAAATTTCTTTCTCCAATTAAGATCCAGCTAGCGGAAGGAGATGAGAGACTAGAAGCCATTAAAAACAACAACAACCCTCTAGACTCTCAAAAAATATTCTGTCACATACACAGTTATATTAAAATCATACATTTTCCTTACTGTTTGGAAGAGTTGATAAAAATGGAGATGCTCTATGATGGGTTGAACAACTATCAGGAGTGAATTTTTCCCTCCCTGTTTAACTGTAGCCTTCTTTTGATAAAAGGTTGATGAGCACAGCATGCAGATGGATGGATGACTAGGTAGATAGGTAGGTAGGTAGGTAGATAGATAGAATATATTGTCCACTTTCTGTGTGGTCAATGACTTTATTACATCCACCACAAAAAAGCAGACTTGGGTATTATTCCCAGGTTATATAACTGAGGAAACTGAGTCTCAAAGAAGTTGAATAACTTGCCCCAAATCACATATCTAGAAAGTGAAAGAAACAGGATTAAGATCAAGAATGGAGTCAGTCCCGGCTCCATCTACCTTCTCAGACTGCTCTGCAAACCCAAGTTAGGGCATGGCTTATCCTGCTTTGAGTGACTTGAATGTTAAGACCAATGTCAAGGAGGGGTAGAGGCCCCTATTTCTTTATATATCATTGTGTAGAGATGTTAACTAATAAATGGCTGATTGATAGGAGAGTTTAAAATGTCCCCTCAAAATGATTTTCCCTTTTTCAGGTGACGGGGTACATACCAGTCTAACTACTGACAAAGCTGGAATTTCACACCCTACTAGGAAGCCAGAGCCACTTGGCTTCAGCCCAGTCCCTGAAAACTAGAAGAGTAGTTAACAATGGCATGAGCCCCCAGGGCATATTGTTCAGGGAGCCAAGTTCAGAATTATTCATAACTATGTTAGAACCTCAATGACTAGAAGCAACCTCTTCTCCCTGCAAATCTAAAATTTTATAAGATAGATGAGAGTGATGAAAATATTACTCCTCCACATGGGGATTTCAGCAACATGGAGGTGTTTTTGAAAATGCCATTTTAATTTTCCAGTTCCTGAAAAGGGACTGGCTTTTTACAGCTTGACATAAACTAGGGCCCCGTGCAGGAATCCAAGTTAGAAAGAGTCCCTCATCCATGGTTTTTCCTCTGATTCCAAACTTTGTGTTCGTGTATGTTTGTTCATCCAACTAGTCTTCATAATGCTGTCTTTCAAATTACAAAAGGCAAGTCTTTATGAGTGAGAACAATAGTTAAGTAACCATTCTACTGTACATCCCTGCATAGAAAATTCCATATAGCCCATCAAGGAAGGGCTATTTTTTTTTTTTTTTTTTTTTTTTAAGATTTTATTTATTTATTTGAGAGAGAGAGAATGAGAGAGACAGAGAGCACATGAGAGGGGGGAGGGTCAGAGGGAGAAGCAGGCTCCCCGCCGAGCAGGGAGCCCGATGCGGGACTCGATCCAGGGACTCCAGGACCATGACCTGAGCCGAAGGCAGTCGCCCAACCAACTGAGCCACCCAGGCGCCCAAGGAAGGGCTATTTTAATTAGTGTTTAGACTGAAAACTTGAATATCTACATCAGTGTTGGAACAAAGATTACAAAAATAAACAAAAGCTGCAGACAAACTGGAAACGTCACACTAGGCTTTGATGTCCATATCCTTGCACACCAGCTCTTTCCCTACAGTCATGTTGAGGGCATCACAGTGAGTTTTGTTATAGATACTAAAATATCTTAAGCTCTTTTTACATTGGTCTCATCACCCCTAAAACTTGTAAACAAGAACCACATCATGATGAAGAACTTGGACTCACTCCATAAAAGAAGAACCTAGAATCAGTCCATGATTCCGCCTCTGTGTGATCTTGGGCAAGTGATTTAACCTCTTGGAGTGTCTACAGTGAGGATTATAACAGTGCACCTTTCATTAGGTTGTGGAGAGTTATAAATGGGATACTTATTAAAAAGGACCTAGCACAGTGCCTGGCACAGAGTGAAGGCTGGTACAAATGTGTGCTATTAACATGGTTATATTCTCTTCTACAAATAGTTTTGTGTTGAACACTCAGTAGAAGCTCAATCTAAACGTGATAATTTGTAACATGAGGGAGAGACAATAATTACAAATTGGACTACACTGACTATACTGAAGAGTAATTCTGGGAGTTTTAAATTATTTTCTTTTTTAAAAAGTGTCTCCCTTGTTACATAATCCTTTCCCTGCCTTTCTTATTCCCCTATTTTATACTTTGCCCAAAGAATCATTTAGTGTTCCAAAATATTAGACTCTTATAGGTATTCAGAAGCCCCAGGAGAAATGGAATACATTTACAGACCCATAAACATCTAAATTAGTGCTATAAATGGGAAATATAGTCTATAGTTGGAGAGTGCCCAATACATAATATGTTGTGGCATAGAAGAGACTTCCTTTTTGGTGGCTGGAAAATCTATTTGCTCTAAGTATTCAATTTTAAAATGGATAATAAAAATAAATAATAGGCATGCTTCTGCTTAAATTGCACCTTTCATGGGAGATCTCAAAGAGTTTTTCAACTGTTAATTTATGACCCCTGGGGAAAGGTAGGTGGCAAGTAATATCTTTTTTCCTCAAATGGAGAAACAGACATAAAGAGGCCCAGGTGACTTGTCCAAGGACACAAGGCAAGCCCTGGCTTAAAGCAAACCATCCCAAAGAAAACACAAATGCAGAGATACTCTCTTTAAATGATTAAAACCTCTATTATTTGCCTGTAAAACCTGAGCTGAATGCTAACGTGGGTTGTATAACCATCATACAACCCACACTGTTTTCATTAGTGTATCAGCTATCTCTTCCTGCAAACTACCACAAAACTTTAATAGTGTATATTGGTAAATATTTATTCTTGCTCATGCATCTGCAGGTTGGCTGGGAGTTGAGTCTCTAGGCGAGGCTCGAGGCTAAGCTCAACTGGACAGCCCAAGACAAAGGTTAAGTCTGGATCTTCTCCCTGTGTCTGCGTGGAGCAGCCATCTGGCCAGGGCATAATCATCTCATGGCAATGGCGAAGGAACAAGAGAAGAAACCCTACCATGTGAGTAAACCATGTCATTTCTATGAATCCACGCAAGTCAATGACTGAGCTCAGATGGAAAGGTGGGGAAGTACACTCTCCCCTACCATGAAGCTGAAAGGACACGTGGCTATATCCCAAATGAATTTCCTTGAAAGTATACACACCCCCCCCCCAGAAGTGAGAGAAGGGAGTGAGTACTCTCAACAGTAATATAATCTGCTATCATCAGCACTTATGATTGTTAACATCTCAGACATTTTGTTTGGGCTAATCTTTGAAACTCTGCTTCTATAACTTCTACTGGACCAATGACTTGATCCTGGCTTGGAAGGGTGCAATTTAAATAAGACAACGAATACCTGTTGTCACTTCCTAGTATCTCCTTGGTACCTAATTAAAGACACCAATCAGATGTAAGAGTAAAGTGCCTGATAAGGAAATAATCCTGATTTATTTAGATGAAATCGTATATGGTAGATCAGTGTAAATAATTTGAGCTGATTTGAGCTTATTATTGAGTCTGTTCACAGACACTGTGAATAATCCCTGAGATTTCCAAGGAACCAGGAATGTTTGACATCTATAAAAGGTACAGTGAAATATCTTTAGCATATTGATGCTCATTGCAGATGAGATCCTCTTAACTAACAGTTCTATCTCCATGATGCCTCAAAACTCAAACACTCCAAGAGGCCACATGAGGATTCTTCCTGGCTTACAGCATCCTGGTATAAATCTGAATTCCCGTAAGGTCATTTCATGCTACCACTCTACTCCTCCAATACTCAACTTGTTTCTCAACCTAGACCAAAATTTCCAACTTGAGTATTCATTAAGCGTAAGATACACTCCCTCTCTTTCTCCTCATGCTGTGCAGAGCTAAAGAAAAATAAAGGATTAGGGTCCAGTCTAATCTGAATATTCTACACAGAGATGAGATTTAAGGAATTGTCATCATTTTAGACAACGAGTAATATGAAAAAGAGTTCAATGCATGGCATGGCCCAATGGGGTAGCCCAGCTATAGAAGGAAAACAGAAAAACCAGTTGTCTTTTTGACACTACTTTGAAGAACAGCTTTCTCTCCAAGGTAGCCAAGTCCTCTCCATGTCTCTGCCAACCCCTGCCTCCAGGCTCTATCTGAATCACTTTCCTTTTTGGTTAAATCTTTGGATTCCTGTGGGGAGAAGAGTGGCTCCCACTGGCTCAGGACTATTTCTCTAGGTTATATATGTCACAGTTTTCCATGCCTTTAACAAGACTCAATTAAAAATTAATCGGTCCAGCATGGCAATTTGAGAGGTAATTGTTTCTTTTCCTGACTCCATGGCCATAGGCAAAAAGCACACCCAGAGCCTAAATTAATCATCTAATTGGGATTTTTCCATACTCCAGCCACTCAGCCTTCCAGGGGTCCCAGCAATGTGCTGCCTGACCTCAGTAATTAGATTGCCCTAGTGTCCACTCCGCAGGCTTTCTGCCTTACTTTCCCTTCCAAGTCCCTTTAGTAAAATGGAAAATAGCCATATGGGCTGTTTACCTGGGCCCTCTTCAATGACCAACAGCCTTTATCTTTAGAAGAGGAAATACTGGAAACGGGGCAGGTTAATATATTCAACATGGTTTATAATAGCAAAAGTCGGTTTCAAACTAACAGCAGTCCTGGATTGGTGAAATATAAAGTATAGTCTATTCATATAACACATAACAATCAGCTAAAAAAGCAGTAAGGAAATGCTATGATTTCATAGGTCTTTAGGTCAAACCATACACATTCTCACTTAACATGAACAGCAATGCTGCAAGTTGTAAATGTAATTATCTCTTTTTTCTTTTTTTTTTAAACAGATGAATATATTGAGCATGAAAAGAAATTAGGTTACTACCAGACGTATTTGTGTTGGTTCATAGTAGCTAACACACATATCACCTTTACATTTGGTTTTTTTGGTTTTTTTTTTTTAAAGATTTTACTTATTTATTTGACAGAGAAAGAGACACAGCGAGAGAGGGAACACAAGCAGGGGGAGTGGAAGAGGGAGAAGCAGGCTTCCCGCTGAGCAGAGAGCCTGATGTAGGGCTTGATCCCAGGACCCTGGGATCATGACCTGAGCCGAAGGCAGACGCTTAACGACTGAGCCACCCAGGCGCCCCTATATTTAGTTTTGATAGAAGACATACATTTTGTTGACTCCTCCCCCAATTTAAGATTAATAGCATTTTTTTGTTTCTCTAGGAAAAGAAGGTAAAGGCCTATATTTTATTATTTCATTTTTTAAACCCTGGCATGAGTTTTGTATTTTCCTAAAGAGATGGTATGGAGGAGTCTAAGTATCTTTTTTTTTCTTAAGTTTCTACCTGTAAAAAATTAATTCGAATGTTTCACCATATCCTTCCCATAGATTTATCCATTATACACTAATGACCATAAATTTAAAAAAAAAAAAAGATTTGGAACTATATTTGTTTAAGTGGAAGATAATTCCTTCCATAATGGATATTCAGAAGACCAGCCAATGTTTGAGAGTCTCTTAAAATAGGACTTAAGTTCTCTCTTCTCCATGACCATAAACATTTATCTTAATCATGCAGTGTTCTGAGTACATACAAACTATAAATTTATATATTCTTGCAAACTTTTGCTATTTATTTGTGAAGACTTTGGATCACCAAAGACATACTTGTCACCTGGTAGGTAATTAAGAAGTTAATTTTAATTGAATCGACCTGACCATATCCTTCAGTTTCAAGCCAAAATCTTTAGCTGAAGCCAGTGACATATGTGTTTTGTGAACTATGTAATAGCATACAAATATTAGGTATAAATATTGTTAATAATAATGGAAATGATGTATCTGTATTGGCAGTTAATAGTATAAAAGAGTTAGTCTTACCTAGCAGTTAGGATTTCATCTGCCAATGCAGCCAATCTCTTCACAACAGTAAATGTAGCATCAATGACACCTTTTATTTATGGCTTCATAGTTGTATGAAGTCGTGGCTCAGTCGGTTAAGCCTCTGCCTTCGGCTCAGGTCATGATCCCAGGGTCCTGGGATTGAGCCCTGCATCAGGCTCCCTGCTCAGTGGGGAGTCTGCTTCTCCCTCTCCCTCTGACCCTCCTTCCTGCTTGTGCCCCCTCTCTCTGTCTCAAGTAAATAAATAAAATCTTAAAAAAAAAAAAAACAAAAGGGGCGCCTGGGTGGCCCAGTCGGTTAAGCGTCTGCCTTCGGCTCGGGTCGTGATCCCAGGGTCCTGGGATCGAGCCCCATGTCGGGCTCCCTGCTCGGCGGGGAGTCTGCTTCTCCCTCTCCCTTTGCCCCTCTCCTCTGCTTGTGTTCTGTCTCTCAAATAAATAAATAAAATCATAAAAAATATAGTCGTATGAAGTTGAAGAAGGCCACCTTTTTAATTTCTCTGGGTGTAATTTCCTGTAGGTGTATAAAGAATACTACCAATACTCTTTCAAAAATCTTTGGACCATACTCCAAAGAAGTGAAGAAATAAGAAAGTAGGTAGGTTTTTTCTGATACTTGAATCTTTACTTTGGAGCTATCAGCCCGAGACCCTAGCTCCAGTACTAAAGGATACTGGCTCTAGCACAGAACGATTAAAGCCATGCTTCTTCATCCCACTAGACACATTTTCAAACAGTTAATTCTGCTTTTACTAGCCTTATCTCAGTCTTTAACAAGACACACACTTAATACCTATACTGACAAAGAGCAATAATATCGCACGTAGTCTAATCATGATAGTCAAATGGTGCTCAGCGTTTCGACAACATCCGCTTTACACGTATATGGAAGGCAAAGACAAACCCCATTTTCAGTGTATCTTATTTAAAGTGTTCTGTGAAGATTCAGCGTTCACATCGTCAGCTCACAGACACTACCTGAACATAATAAAGCTATTTACGCGGCTGCTAGTGGCATATTAGAAGCAGCATTGTTACGATTCTCCCGACTACCTGTGAATCGTAACAGTCCCAGAGCTTTATTCACTATCTCCAGGCAAAGCGTCTCCCCAGAGAGAAGAATTTGCAGCAAGCAGGAAGCTCTAGCTTCTTCACATTCGTATCATGAAAACTCAAGAGCTCCCAAAGACCTCTGACCTTTTCTCCATGGCTGAGGTTGCCTTGGGGGCTCTTTCTCATGGAGAAAGATCCACCAGCTTACTTTCCCCTCTCTCCTTCCTCCTTCCCCGGCCAGCCTCACCTGTGATCACCCAGGGTAGGAAGAGAGGAAAGCCCTCCCCGGGCTCTGATAACAGGGTTGCCTGACTGTAATTACAGGCTTTTGCTTCCCAGCTATCCAAATGACAGTCACAATCGAGCCTGAAACTCCTCAGTCAGATGGAATCAATTACTGAGCAAAATTGGGAGGTTAATTTTCCCCAGAATGAGATATGCCTTTTAGCTTTGCCATCTCTTTCACTCCAGCTGGTGGCTTATTTGGATGCATTGTTCTCTGGCCACATGAACAAAGTTCCATTAGGAAGGATTTCCAAAAGAGTTGATTTGAAAAGGAAACTCCATCAGCCCCCAAACTCAGTACCTGCTGAATAGAAGAACTGTTATTAACTAAGCAGCATGGATGGCTAGTCACTAGGATTTACATTTGATGGACATGGGGTTAATCCAATAAGAAGAAATGGAATCTTCCAGTATAGTACCACTCCCTTCTTGGAAGTTCCCCTGACGCTACTGTAGCATGACCCATCATTGAAAGAGTCTTCCCTTCTGGAAACTGCCATGAAAATAAACCATTTCCCTCATTTGAATAATTTTCTAAGTATGACAAAGCATCTCTTTAAAAACAAATAAAACAAAACAACCAGTATTCATCTTCTCCAAATGGAATTGCCTCTTCTGAATGGCTGAGTAAAAGGGTTATAATAGCTTCCATTTAATCAGCGATAATTACAGCAATAATAATGATAATATCAGTGACTAAAATTTATTTAGTCTATACTGTGTTTCAGGAAATGCTAATAAATATTTCTGAATTAACACAGTCCCCTCAACACTGCCCTGAGCTGAGGCACTGAGAGGTTGGATAACTTGCTCACATTTACCTGAGTGTTAAATAACAAAGCCAGAATATAAATCCAGGTGACCTGATTCCAGAACCTCCAACTGAAAAATCACGCTACTACATGAACATTGTCACTCCATATGTTCATGAATTCCAAAAGGGAGTACTCCCGTCACTTTGTAGGTGGGGAAATTGAAGCATAGAGATATTAACTTGTTCAAGTTTAGGTGTCTCACGAATTAATGAAGCTGCTATTCCACATCACGTCTGTCAGACTCAAAAGCCTTCACATCCATTACATTAAAACCCTACAAAGGCTTTGCAAACAGCCGTTTTTGCACAGTCTTAGGTGATAATTAACTAAAACCGTTGGTGGTGATGATCAATTCTAATATAACTTATGTTCTTCCATTAGTCCTCTTTAGGAGTATGGTTAGGTCTTATTAGTAGACTTATAGGATTCCTGTAATCGTATTGTATACATTGCATTCCAAATCCTATTAGCTGTTTCCCTGGTAGCATCTTTAAAAACTGTCACTCCATGAAGTACACATTTCATCAGGAAACAGACTTCGAGAGTTTGAATAACTTGTAATAAGATCTTTGGAATTAAAATTTGGTGCCATTACTCCTACTGAAATTCAATATCCCCATGATATCTGACAGATTTAAAGGTAGGTGCTTCACTGTTGCCCCTCAGTCTCTGAGTCAGAAAAGTGAGCTAGTATCTACTAATTGTATGACATTTGTTAGAAGTAGAGCTTGGTGTGTTAATTCAATCGTTCGGCGAACAGTTACTGAGTTCCTCCTGCATCCCAGCACAGTAGCATGGTAGGAACCCTGACTAGAGTCTCAGACTAGGACAGACAGTGTCTCTGCTCTCATGGACCTCACATTCTGCTGATAAACGTGGCAAACACATCTTACATTTAGCATATTGCCGACACATTATGTAACGTGGTGGGGAAATTAATGGCAAATGAGTAGTGTTTTCTGGTTGGAAGTGAAATAAGCTTTTTCTTTCCCTAAGGAGTATACAATGCTAATATAGGCTTTTATGAATATATGAATGTAACCAAGGGGAAAATCGGGGAGTGATATTTACATTACAGCAGGACTCTTTATAGTTCATATATATGTTGGTGTATGTGGATCTTTAACTTCATGAAGAAAAGTTACTGCAAAGAAACATCAAGAATACAGATTGACAAGTACTGCTAATTTAAAACCAATTTTAAATAAATGAAGTTTAAAAACTTCTGAAGTTCAAAAAAGAAGTCATAAACTTATAATTATGTATTATATGTGCCAAAATTTATATATACATTATATGTATGAACATATATACATAATTAGAGAATCCATGGTAAGAATTGATTCATCAGCATAATGTTCTAGGTCCCAGATTTTATAAACTGAGGCTCACCTCTATTTAAAATGTCTGGGGTGACACCATATTGAATAAGTTAGGAGGACATTCAGTTCTCGGTAGACACTGAGAAATAATGTTTCATATAAGCCAAAAGAAACACACACCAACACACTTTTTGTACCCCATAATTTTTTTTCAGATCACAAGAACATGATTTCTGGATTCCAAAGGGATAAGAGGCCATATGGCTCTGGATCTCTACTAAGTGGTCTCCATCCCATTTTTTCCTTTTCTCTTAACCCTGGCTTTTCTTCTCATAGACTCTGTTTCCTTCCTTGCAAAAGGTAGTCCCTGATTGGGGCACAAGCACACCTGCATGAGCGCTAGCCTCCCCCAATTACAGCATCTTTAGTGTAGGTGTAGGAGCAGACCTTGTAAAAAGGGGCTTTCTCATTATTATTTTGTGGTCAAAAGGTTGCATATACTTTCTTTTTTTTTTTTTGGTGCTGCTGCTAAAGCTTAGAAAGGGTGGAAAGCAAAATATTTTGATAATTATTCAGGCCATCAGGTTACATAAGAGGTTCCATAGCTTTCTGCATCAAACTTGAACAGTTGAAACCACAAATTCTGTTTTTGCAGCCATAAAACATTCGTGGCAAAAAAAAAAAGAGAGAGAGAAAGAGAGAGAGAAAATAATAAAATCCATTTTCCATTCGCTTGAAACATAAAATTTAATGTGGTGAAAAATGACAGTTTACTCCCAGTAGGAAACTGCTCAGAGCCATGTTTCATAGGCATGGTGTGGAGACTTCAGTACACACATGCAGTCACTGAATGCTGTAAGAAATTGCATACTGAAAGAGGATGTCACAAGGTAAAAACATGTAAGGGTCAAGGTAAATAAGGTCTTGCTCTAGATGGAAAAGGCTTCCTTCTCTACCAAAGTTATTAAGTTACATCTATTCAAGAATCACTGTTTGATCCAACACTCAACTGGAGAAACACATACAAGTAGACATAGAGCAGTGGATGTCCTCACACCAAGACTGAAGACATTTGGCTATCAATGGTGGGTGAATGTGATTATCAGCATGGGAGACATTGAGTGATATTTCAGAAAGATGAAGTGGCAATAGCTATGAACTCCACAAAATATAATATTTACACAATATTTGTCTTCTTTATGAATATCTCAGAGCAGAATCAAGGCATCCAATGTTAAGTAGCAATAACACTAAGCTCCAGCTCTGTCAATAACAGGAGAAGCAACTGGAGACTCATTCTTTAACTCAACTGGCCTTGATTTCTTTCCTATAAAGTTAACAGCTGGACTAAGTAACTTCTAAGCCCCATTTTAACTAATGTTCTATATGAATTTTAGAAAAGGTAATTACCTGGTTATCCAAATCAATGGAGCATTGAACCAAGTAACAACTGAAAACAAGAACTGCCTTGTCCATATCTGAGTGAAGTTGGATATTATATGTGGTTTGTAGAATTTCTGAGTCTTACACAGACTTCTGTCATGCCTTTAATGTTTAACTATATCAGTTATCTATTGCCACATTGCTGTCTAATCACTCCTAAACTCAGTGACTTAAAACAGTAAGTGTCTATTATTGCTTGCTCTACATACCCGGGGAGAAGTTTTGATCTGGGCCAGGTTTGGCTGCTCTCAGCTGGATTTGCTTATGCATCTGCAATCAGCTGGTGGACCTGTTGGGAGATGGCTGATCTAGGATGGCTTCATGTACATGTCTCATGAATCATTAACCTGGTGACTGAGTGACACTCAGCCAAAAGTCTCTCATCATTTGGGAGAATGGCACAAACTCATTCTCATGGCAGATGGGAAGGGTTGCAAGAGAGAGAAGAGACACTAAGAAGACCAGTGGAAACATATGTACAAAACTGGCATATGGTCACTTTCACCACATTCTAGTGGTGAAAACAAGTTGCAAGACAAGTCCAGATTCGAGGGATGAGAAGCTGCAAAGTCCAGTCGCAAAGTGTGTTGATTTAGAGAGGTGTGGAGAAATAGGAACATTCTGATAATCTGCCACACTATGCTTAGACACAAAGAATGATCCCTATTTTCTAGTGGTAACATATGTGTTTCTCTACTTACTTTGTAGTGTTCTGTAATTTCCTATAGACATCATCTTCCATTGTTTTGTTTTGTTTTTCCCCTATGTAAGCCACTCACTCTACTTACCATCATTCAGTATTATATTTGGCTAAACCAGAATTTGGGGCCAATTAACCCAACTTGATTATTGTAGCATTTACTATCTATTTACTCTTGGATTAATGGTATGGAGACTGACATCCTAATTATAAATATGTAAATATTATTCCAAAACTGACCCTAATATAGTTAATATACAGAAAAAGATAGATATGATCCTTAGAGAGCTGGGATTCTAAAATATTAGAAGAGATCGGGAAATTTGAAATGATACATACTACTTGCTGCTATGCTTTCTAGATCATTTTTGAGTCTCAGTTAGCTTTTCTACAAAAAATAGACATTTACTTATCTTAATTGTCTTCTAATGTTAATTTCTATGAGTCAGTCATTTTAAGTAGACTCAGTATGGCAACATTCCTGAGTCATGCTAGACCCTTTTAACTTACTGAAGCCTTAGACTATATATACTTTTAAATATTTTGAGTATTCTTAATGTTTAAATAAGTAAAAATGTCAAAGTTACCTAGCATGGATTGACATCAGCAAGTGGCTTTGACAGAGTTTAGTCAGGGACAAATCTTTAGCCACATCAGATAAAGATAGATTCATTCCTTAAAAACTTCTTTGGTATTTTTTTCCAATATGCTTGTGAAAACACTAAGAATGCTTTTCCATACAAATGTTTTTTAATAACTCTGCAATTACTCTCCACTAATCATGTTCAAATCTTTCCTTGTTACTAATAGTCTCTCTAAATCTGGGTAGACCAGTATGATTAAAAGGAGAGAAATATTTGAGATCAAACACGGTACTACAACATAGTAAAAATCTTGTCTCATTTTCTGTGTCATCTGAAAAAAAAACTAGTAAGTAAAAAATAAGATAAAATTTTATTATAGTTTATATATGCTGTGCCCCAGAAAAATATAACTGACATACAGATGTAGACCATTGATGTCCATTTTAGAATGAGTTTTAGTGATGGTTGTGGGAAAGAGATTTACCTTTCTGTTCAACATTTCCATAAACTTTTCACAAACTTCAAATAATTTAAAAATACAAGATGAAGAAATACATTAGAAATTTTCTAATAGTCAACCACAGAAATATGATATTACCAACTTAAAGCCAAAATTATTCTCCCTCCTTATTAGAATGTGGCACATTTGACCATCAAATACGATTAAAAATACCTTTGAAGAATATAATTTGATATTTTCTATTTGAAAAGAAAAAAAATGCAATGCTTAAAATATTGGCTAATGAGAAAATGCAAAACTGAAAAGTAAATATAAGACAGTGGCACTCTGGAATAAGCAATACCTTTAGCATTTTAAAAGCTGGTCAATCCCAAAGCCACTGTTTTTGTTGCTGTGCATGTGTCCTAAGAGTTTTTCCAACTGGCAAAGCAGTGACAAGGTGCATATGCTTTTTCATACTTCTTGTTGTTTGTACAAAGCTATTTTGGTTGACTCCACACAAATACAGGGAAATAGAAGCTTGAGGCCACCACTGGAATATTCAAAAAACACAAGGAAAACCCATGTGTTTCATTCATACAGCAATTTGGGGTGAATGTGGTTTTTGGCCCACATTTTCCAGAAAACCACTTAATCCTCCAAGTTTCTTCTAAGTCTAGATACACAACCAGAATCCCAGCTGAACCGATTCACTCAGTCTGGAGATCCCAACTGGTCCAGGATATGCAGTCAACATCTTTCTGAACTCTTGGAGGATCAGAAGAAATTTACGGGTTATATGGAAATAGAAACCGCTCAATGCCTTTCAAATTCTAGTAGAGCAAGAAATCACAGGCTGAATCCTTTCAACTACCCAGGACAGTTATAGCATTCTCCACTGTTTCTCATGGCCCTTGTTTTACACTAACACACCTGTATAACGCTCTGGAACCAGGCTCCCTAGGTTCACATCTAGACTATACTATTCACTAGTTGTGGTATCCAGTCACTTAAACACTCTCTGGCTCTATTTCCTCACAAATAACATGAGGATAATAATATATAACTTACAGTGTTCTTGTTAGCATGAAATAAGATTATATATATATAAAGCTTCTTGCCATAGAGCCTGGCACATGTTAAACACTCCGTGTCAGCTCTGATATTGTTATTATATCATATCACCATCATCATCACCATCATCATCAGTTTTATGCAACCAAATACATACAAGAAAGTCAGACTGTAAATCTGACATCAAACCTACATATCACATAAAATGCTTATTACTAAGAAAGGAATTCTTACAGAATTCCTAATTGAAGAATTCCTAATATGGGGAACTGCCTTCATAAATCTGGGATCTAATGCTCATCCGTGGCAAATCATTAAAGGGGATTGAGAAGTCCATCTTTCAAGCTCATCCTAACCTCTGAAAGCCCTATTCAGCCCTGGACTCATCAATCAGTATTTATGGAGCACCACATCAGACAGTGATGGAATTAAAGAAGGAGAAATGTCCCCTGCTCCAGACAGACTCATCACCCAGGGAGGAGACAGCCATATTCACAAATAATTACCGTGCATTAATGCATTGCATTTGCTCTTGGGAAGCAGCAGGCCAACAAAGAGGATACTTACATTATGCCTGAGGGGGTCGGAGAAGGCTTGACACCGGAAGGGACATGAGTCTTGGAAAATGAGAAGAAGCCACCAAATAGAGAAAAGGGAAAAAAGGACTCCACATATGGAGTAGCAGGTACCAAGGGGTTATGAAAGCTCTGGTAATGAGGATGTAGTTAGATGCGGTTGAAGCAAGAGATATATTCTAGAGATCAAACAAGTAAGCCTGGAGAGGGAATTATGAGACTACACACCCTACCACATTCTATAGAAAATAAAAATGAATTAAAACATAGATATTTTAGAGATGCCCACACAAACCTCATCTGAAAAAAAATGACCCCCCAAAAAATGGCAAAAAAAAAAAGAAAATACTTGCTTAGATGACAGTACATTTTACTTGCTCTTGGAAAAATCTCCCTGTGAATGCCTTCTTTCCTTCTTTTTTTTTTTAAAGGACCAAAAGGAAACGAAGTAATATTTATTGTGTCTCTTGCATTTGCTCCTTAGGAAAATGGCATTAGCCTCATATGGAAACACTTTGACAGGCCCCTGAAAATAATTCCTTAACCACAAACATGTCTTCTACTTGTCTGATCTCAGATTGTTCCAAGTGAGTATCACAGTTTCAGGTCAGTTTTAAGGATATGACAGGCACTATCAGTCCATTAAATATGAGTGATATATGAGGTGGAGGGCGGAGGTGTTGGCACAGAAGGAAAGACTGCCGGTCGGAGCCCCATTCCAGGTTCTGTAGGGTGTCTGCCTCCCTAGGAACCTTCCAGTTCCACCTGAAGACGCTACCGGCGGCTCCTCAGCACAGATGAAGGGAGGAACAATGGAACTTCTCTGTGTTCATCACCCAAATACCATCTCAGTACCTCAGTGGAGCATGATTATTGGAAGCAAAATAACTCAGATAGAATTTCACATCCAAGCTTTGGAAATGGGAATAATAATGATGCAAGGACACAAACAACCCCTCTCACTGCACTCCACCCCTCCGCACCCCCTGCATCCACCTCCTTGTTGCTTTTTTGCCTCCAACTTCTCATTGGCGGACACTTGATCCACACAGCCATTTATTTCATTTTCAGAGTGCACGAGGCCACTTGAGACCCACTGATACGTGTGGGAAAGTGGCAGCCATTCTACCTGCACCTGTCGGGGGGGAGCTGCCCGTTGCCCCTCCCTCCCTGCTGTGCCCATTGTGTGCCACCTTATTCTGTTTCAGTAGCGGCAGAAAAGAAGTCAAAGTAGCCAGCATTCAACATGACCACATACAAAAAGGAAGCCAGAAAGCTTCCTTGTACCTCTTTCCCTCGCAAAGCTTGCCCAGTGGCCTATTTCAATAGTAAGTGTAGCAATCCTATCTCTTTTCAGAGCTACAGCATGTCAGAATCAAGAATCAAAAAAAAAAAAAGAATTAGTAGAAGGCAACAGTAAAAGCATTTATTTGGATGGCCCATTGAGCACAACTGGTATGAACCAGCTACACACACACACCCTAATTCAAAATTATTCATATTTGGTATCCCCAAGTAGACCATATCTATTACTTTTGTGCAGGTTAAGTAGATTTGAGATCCAAGGCTCCAAGGACTTTTAACTTCCAAGAGAATAGGCTGCAATACCAATAAATTTTCACAGCAGTCTCCTTGGAATGCAGACTAAAATTGGGTAACTCTATATACAGATCTTAATGACAACGGTGAAGAACACACATTCAAAGGAGAGGGGAAAGAAGCTTAGCAGCTACCGTCTTGAACGACTGTGCAGCAATGAAACAAGACCAAATTTTGAAGTTGGATGGCCAAATTGTTTAGTTGGTGTCTGTTACCATGCGGAGACTATAACTGCTCGATGGTGGTAATAATACATCATAAGACCTGGAAATGGAAAAGACCCATTAAATCATCAAGTAATGCCTTTGCCAGCACAGGATGCAGTTCCCAGAGAATATTCCTTAAAGTGCCCCTTGGGATGAGCTCCAAAGACCATGTCATTTTATCCATCTCCAAAGAGTGCAATCCAGCTATCTACAGTATCCGATTGCTGTTATGAAATTAAACTTTGGCCTTAAAAGCATTGTTTCATACCGAACTAGTCCTTGGTACCAGGTTTTCATTAAGAACCAGTCATAGCCCTTGGAGGAGGCAGGAAAGGTCATTTTATCCATTCCCCTACCTCCGGGCAGGTCTTGTGTGAAATGACACCAGCCTGGCTCTTATTATAAAATTCCCAGAGCAGGAAGTTCTATAGCCCCTGTTGTAATGTGCTTTCCCATGACACATAACCCTCATGTAGAGAGTGTTTTCTACAGTCTAGACGAAATCTCTCCCACCACAGTTTAAAAACATGTTCCCACAGTAGCGGAGAACTATCTATCGCCTGCCATGTATTGTGTTCACCTCAGAAGAAGAGGGCGGTGTGAGTCTTGATATTAGCTAGGGTTTTTATATCCGAGTTTATCAAGAACAAAAGGTGATAGGGGCTTTTGGAAGGCAAGGCTTCTTCTTTCCCCCTTTGCTATTTTTTGGATTTTGATTTGTTATAAAGTAGCACTCTGCTGACCGAAACCAATAATTCAGATTCTGATGTGTGTGATGCAAATCCATTTAATGCTTCATTTCATATTTCATTTTCATTATATTGAAAAAATTACAGATTTACTAATCAATTACATATGTAAAATCCAGAATCTACAACCTTGGAAGATTAAAACATTCACTATATAATATGCTGATTATGCATCATTATTATTTTTCTCTTACTTAAAATTGATGTGATTGGACAGGACCTTTATTGGCAATCTCTTATTCTACTTTTTAAGTTACTGTAAGTAATTGAAAGTCAGGAAATAGCATGTCTCTGCACTTTTACACAAGTGGCAATTGTTTTTTTAATTACCTTTAACTGCTCTTTTCAAAATTTGTCCAGAGTAATGAAGCCTCAACCATCTTTCAGTAAGAAACCTGGAAATACATCACCTGAGTTTATGCTTCTGACAACTTCCTTATCTGACTTTTGATCATCTAGTGAGTCTATGGTTATCCACAAAATACTTTGAGGGAAGAAATCAGAATTATCTTCATGATATTGTTTTCTCGTTTTTGAAAAAACAAAGTTTACAGGAATAGTTTTATACTAAAATGTATTAGTTTTCATATTAACACAAAATTTCTAAAACGTATCATGTTGATAAAATGAATCAATGTAAAAGAAAAAATGTACAATGTAGTCATTTGTATATCATGTTTATTTCAAATTTTTGACATAATTTCAAAGCATTAAATTCTAGAGTGTAAAAGAGTGAGCTAGTGCCTTTTACAACACATACATCATTGTCTTTCCCTTATTCTCTCTTCTGTTAAAGAGAGAGAGGGAGAAGGAACATTTTCTTGAACTTAGCAAGAGGTATTCCCATGAACATTCCAATGAGAATTTTCTAATACAGTTGTCAAACCAGAATTTCTTCACATATCATAAGAAAGTTTAACCTTATGAAAATTCTTAAGAAATGCATACCTTAACTCTAAGTGGGTCATAATCTTAACAAGTATTTTATTTTACATCCAAGAATGCAGTGCTTCTGTAAGCCCACAATGCCCATATACAAGACAGTGGTGTAAGTATCATGCTTAACACCTCATATAACATTTTAGGAGATCTTCCTTTGCAAGTCTCTGACTCCAAAGACAGACATACTTTTTGTGGATTTCTAAACTCAGCCAATATTGTTGGGAAAATATTCACTTCTGTACACCAACAATAATAGTTAGCATTTTATTAAGTGCTTACCATGTGCTAAACACCCCACATGCATCATATTATTTGATTTTCATAATCACCCTGTGAAGTAGACACTACTGTGATTTCCATTTTGCAGGTGAGGTTTACCAAGGTTAAGTATCTTTTTTTTTTTTAATTTTTTTAATTCTTATGTTAATCCCCATACATTACATCATTAGTTTTAGATGAAGTGTTCCATGATTCATTGTTTGTGCATAACACCCAGTGCTCCATGCAGAATGTGCCCTCCTCAATACCCACCACCAGGCTAACCCATCCTCCCACACCCCTCCCCTCTAGAACCCTGTTTGTTTTTCAGAGTCCATCGTCTCTCATGGTTCGTCTACCCCTCCGATTTCCCCCGCTTCATTCTTCCCCTCCTGCTACCTTCTTCTTCTTCTTCTTTTTTTTTTTTCTTAACATATATTGCATTATTTGTTTCAGAGGTACAGATCTGAGATTCAACAGTCTTGCACAATTCACAGCGCTTACCAGAGCACATACCCACCCCAGTGTCTATCACCCAGTCACCCCATCCCTCCCACCCCACCCCCCACTCCAGCAACCCTCAGTTTGTTTCCTGCAATTAAGAATTCCTCATATCAGTGAGATCATATGATACATGTCTTTCTCTGTTTGACTTATTTCACTCAACATAATACCCTCCAGTTCCATCCACGTCGTTGCAAATGGCAAGATCTCATTCTTTTTGATGGCTGCATAATATTCCATTGTATATATATACCACCTCTTCTTTATCCATTCATCTGTTGATGGACATCTTGGCTCTTTCCACAGTTTGGCTATTGTGGACATTGCTGCTATAAACATTGGGGTGCACGTACCCCTTCGGATCCCTACTTTTGTATCTTTGGGGTAAATACCCAGTAGTGCAATTGCTGGATCATATGGTAGCTCTATTTTCAACTTTTTGAGGAACCTCCATACAGTTTTCCAGAGTGGCTGCACCCAAGGTTAAGTATCTTGCCCAAGGTCACACAGCTGGTAAGTAGCATGGCCAGGATTTAAACCTGACAGTTCATCTACAGAGCCTCAGACTGTATTCTAACCAGGCTTTGCACATGAATCTCTTGAAGTATCACTTTTATGTGACTCAACTTTCTTGTGCCCAACAGATTCAACAGCTTGTAACCATTAGAAAAATAAAAGCACACAGAAAAGCAAATCAAATAGATATGAAATAAAAACAGTGTTTTAAAATACCTTTTTCAATCTCATGATCAGTAAGAATGAGAATAAAATTAACTCCTCAGTTAGATGTGTTTTTCTTTGTTTAAAACCTGGAAGGCACCCTCACTGCCTTACTAATTCTGACCTCATCAACGTTATATAAGGTTGGGTCACATAGAACAAATGAAAATGAGACTGGCCTCCTCCCTTTCTACTAGAAATAATAGCGGCATTTAAATATGCTGCGGCTACTTCTAGTAAAGTTTTTAAACCCCCGTCCCTCGAAAAGAGTGTATTTAAGTACAGAAAGAAAGAAAATAAAACAATCAGAAAATAATTATAGGCATACCCTTTTCAATAAAAGCAATTTTGTAAATTTTATTTAAAGATCTTGTCACTTTTGTCCAATCACGAATCATTTCATGTAAGCCATCAACAGGAACAATTCCATAATAATGAATTGTTCCATTTTTAGGATTCAGCGGAATATGTAGAGCTTCTGCATTTACCTTAAAGGATTTTTAAAAAAGCACATAACTGTTACTAGATATGATTAGGTATTTCATGACACGGGAAGTAATTATTTGACCCAACTGGCAGTTTTAGCCGACTTTAGAAAGCTTGCCTCTCTCTGTGGTCAGGTGCTCATTGCTAAGAGCAAACGGATGAGCTTCAAAGCATTGGTTTGGACCATTGGAAACAGATAATCAACAGATGACACAGAGAAACGTGCCCCTCTTCGGTTTTTTTTGTTGTTTTTTTTTTTTCCTTCCAGTTCTCCTTGTCAAAGGATGATTGATATGTATGGAGCAGCCCTTCAAATGCCAGCCACTGCCTGAGGCACTTCCTATAATCAAAGCACACGCCCACCCAGAGCTAATTAGACTTTAGATTAGTGTCAACTGATTGATTTAAAGCAGCCGGCCCTTCTTCCCCACCCCTCCCCTCTCCCAGCACAGTTGAGGATGGGGCTGGTCTCCAAAATGGCTCTCTCACCAGACAGGCAAATTATTCATGGAAGCTCCAGGAAGGAAGCCTAGAGATAATACAATGTGGCTAAAACACAGCCAGAAGAACGTTTCTAGAAGGAAAAGTGAGAGGGAGGAGAGAGAGAAGGAGGAACAGATAGAGAAAAAAAGAGAATGAATCATGTTTCCAAGAGCAATGAAACCCCTCGGTCCAATTTGTTAAGTTAGAGTGTTTGTGATGTTTGAAAGAAAATTATTTGCAATTTAACCTAGGAAAGTTCTGAGTACATTTGGCTACAATTTAGATACCATTTTTCAAAGTCTTTTCCCTTCATTTTTTTCCCCCTTTATAAATATATGAGCCGGGAACATTCAAAGTTGTCTTAATGGATTAAGCAGAGACAAGGCTGCAAGGAGCAAATTAAAAATGAAATAGTTACAGCTGTTGGACCTGGCATTGGGCAGAGAGGGGTAAAAAAGATTTCTCTTCTTACAGGATAAGGAGATCTCAGAAAACACCGAGCCCTTGCAGAGTTCAGATGCGCATGCCTGCAAAACAGTGATTCCTCGACTTCTTAGCAACTGCACAGCTCAACTATGCTTACTCTGTAGAGGAGCCCAAAGAGCTGTAGTTCAGCTAAAAAGTGAGCCCATTCCCAGAAGAGACCACCAGAGTAGGGGGCAGCCAGGGGCCAGTTTTAGACTTTTCATTTGCAGATTAAAGGCCTTTTCTACTTGTCACGTCCTGCTCCTATTGCACTCTGGGGTCAGGACTGATCCAACACAAACACACCTCTGGAATTATTTCTGTGAATATGGGACCCTGAGAAGTGCTGTAATGGCCCCAGAAACGTGTAAGACAGTACTCGTTAATGGAACTCCAAAAGTCTTCACAGAAGGACGCTTTCTCATGTCGTGGATGGGGGAGGGCTGGAGCAAAGGAAGAGGGGACAGCTAATGATTTGGGGGGAGGCAGGTAGAAGGTGAGTAGAACGGCAATGGCCAAGCAAGTGAAATGACATTCCAGTTAGCCATGATGTTTGATACTTTTAATGTCTCTATAGCTTTCAAGGCTGTATATATTATTTCACTGATTTTCTGCAAAATGCCTGGACAATAGATAGGGCATATGTCATTATGAACTTACAGATTGGATATTCCGCCCCTTACAGATGAAACGATTAAGGTAAGTAATTTTGCCCTCACATTAGTAGGGAAAGTCAGTGAACTGGTACAAGATAAGTCTTACCAATGTGTCGTACTCCTTCCAACCTTCTGTCTTAATGTCATTTCATATATACATATAGTTCTTATTATTTTAATATTTAGATACCCAGTCCATTTTCATGCATTCTAAGACTTGAAGACCTACCCCTCTTAGCTCGAGAAATGAACCAGACCATAAGCCAGAAATCTAGAAGGTCATTAGGGAGGATGTACAGAATCCAGAAGAGGAAATGCTGAATCCTTGATTAAATACAGGAGTAATAACTCAGATCTTTATTCTATGAGAGGACTAAAGACCTAAGCCAGCTTCCGACTGGTTCCCACCAAACAGTAAAGATGCAGGAAAGTGGGCATTGAAAATTGAACACTGCACTCTAAAATATGTGAAAACCGGTGGAAGTTTCTGGAATCCAAAATGCAATCAGGCACCAGAACAGAATGGAATTATTGTTTTATATTTCTTGTGTATGGGTCTTAGCATCATAATGACAGCTTTCAAGGACTACTTTAGGTTGAAATATGAAGCCACTAGTGCCAAGAGTGGGTAAAGTCTGGACAATTCCATCCATGTCACTGTTTTCCCCTGGCTCTCTTGTCTCCCTGTGGAGACAGGAATTCAGAGAACACAATCAGAGAGCCAAAAGGGGTGAGGCATACGGGAGAGTCCTCCAAATGCCGATTCGGCAAATTTTAACTTTTGCAGCTATAAACCTTTCAATACCTCAAAATAAATCCTTCAGTTTTATATGAGATTTTGGTTCCTGCAGCTGTAGATTTATGCAGTGTGCTAAGGCCAGGCCAGAAGAAGTTAACACAAGCGATGTGACAGATAGAGTACGGATGTTATTCAGCTTCTCACCACAGTCTTGCTCACTTAGGAACTTTCCAAACGTCATGCATAGTCCCCCTCATTAATTAGCCGCTAAAGCAGCTGATCTTCTGCCATGGATGTGTGTCTCCAGCTGCTCGCCTTCGGCTTGTGAGACACAGAAAGCAATGTACTTCCTTGCCCCTGGCCTGGATCTGAGACTGTCAGACAGGCAAATCACCACAGGCATCACTGGGGCAGACTGATCTGTTCATTGCTGGTCTCCCCTCTTTGTGTGCCAAGTTATGTGCCTTGGTTGCTAGTGAGAAATGGATTACTAAAACATAATGTGCTTCAGGAGCCAACTATATTACCTAGGAAAATTGTTAAGACATGTCAACCACATAAACAGCCAGTAGGTTTTGACAGTAAGACCGTGTGCAAGACAACAGACCTACTACTATATTGCCTTTATTGACATTCTTAAAAATAAACTATAATTTATGAAAATTATAATGAATCACGCTCTGTGCTAGTTTTCTTACAAATATCTTAGTTAATCCTCATAATGACTGTAAGGTAGATAATACTGACTTCACTCCACAAAGAAACTAAGGATCGGAGAGGTTAGATGCCTTACCTGAAAATCATCCAGGTAGATGGTGAGGAACCCTGTCTCCTTCCTCCTCGACATCATATGATGAACTTAGAGGAGAATGGTAATTCCTTCAAAAAGTAGCAACATGTAAAAAAGAAAGAGGAGACTATCCTCTAGCTAAAATTATTGGGAGAGGCCCATATTGTTGCTCTTCCATGAAAACCATGGAGCATCACCTGTAGGTGAGAAGACTGGGATTTGTTAACAGTGACTGAGACCATGATTTTTTATGTAATTTTAATTTTGCCAGAGTTTTACCTGTGTGAGTTCCACTTCTGGTCCACGCTCTCAAAAGTGGGACAAAAATGCATGAGACAGTGGTTTTGAAGATACTGGACATCAGTCAATGAAGGACAGTGAATCCCAAGAGAAGGGAAACAACAAGGTGAGTCCTGTGGTTTACTCATCTTACTAACCAGGTGCCCTGCAGGGAGGGGTAGCCAGGTGGAGCTTAGCATTCTCCTGGAGCTGAGGAGTCAGAAGTGGTTGGTGGGGGAAGGGGGGGTCCGTCAGGGCAGCTAGAGCTTCCAGAGCAGAGCCCTTAAAAGAATAGCAATGTACGGAGCAGAGAGCTCCAGGGATTAAAAGTCTTTCGCTGTTCAGTGAATACACTGGGGAAAACTACCTGAGGCTGAGGAAAGAAACACCTACAAGGGTTAGGAGGAACAATTTCTAGAGCTCATCTGGGGCCTTTTCCCACCAGCTGGAAAGAAAACCTCACGGTTCATGAGTCCTCAGGTAGAGTAAGTAGGGCAAGATCCACCCTGACCCACATGCTGCTTTGTTCTTGCCTAACAAAACCTAAAAGCATGACCCATAAAAACCTAACTGTTCCAAATGACTGTCCCGGAACATTTTCTTGTATTAGCTCTCTGATAATTTCTTCTCCTCAACATCTCTTTGGATAGTTGAGTAGCTTTGTGAGAATAAATCTGCTACCAGGATATACTTGCAGAAAACTTGTCACCACAGCAGAGGTCCAGAAACTTGTCCCATGTTTTTCATCTACAGCATAAGCATTACTCTTGACTCCCAGTTCCTTTTAGTATTTTCCAGAAAGTAACCCCCCTGCCTCCTGTTGGGATAGGGGTAAGAATGTGGTAAGAGAAGGTTGGGAGCCAGATTTTAGTTTTTTACACCTTATCCTTCATGCCTGCCTTGTTGAATGCCCCCCCCTTGGTGCCAAGTACCTGAAATTTACTGTGTTTTATTAGCACAAATCAGCTCATTTTTGATTAATATCTTCATTTACAGGCATATGGTTTTCAGCTCCCTACTCTCTGTTATGTCATTTACCAAACTGGTTACCCACTTTCTATTAACCTAACTTTTAAAGAAATTTCTAGTTCATTGTGTTTGCCTTTCTTACCTTTTTTATCTAGAACTTCCTTTGAAATTATTTTACTGCCATGTGAGCAGGGCTTTAAAAGAAACACATGTATGTTGTATTACACATATTCAAATGCATGTTCAGACAGCGTTTAGCCAGAAGTTCCTGAGAATTCTTCCTAAACTGTGCACAAGCAGCCCACACTGAAATCTGCTGAACTGGGCTCCCCCCTTGCTTTTCTGTTTACTATCTCATTCTACCCATAAGAGAGCTCAGGTGTAAAATGATTCCACAAGATATTCAAAGTCACAAAAATCATACTTCTGTCTCAGAGCTGTTATGAGAATTAAATGAGGTAAATCACTTAGCATGGTTATAGTCTTATCATCATCAAGTAGAAAAAGTTGTTTTTCATGACTATACATCTGGTCCTTGTTCACACTCCGGATTCTGAATGCAGTATAGGTAGGTCTGTAGGAGAATGGAAAAGATAGAAAGGCACATGAAGGGATAGGATGCAATATGCTCAACCAGGGAATGATGGCATCCCAGAGGAAGTGACAAAAGGATTATTTTATTAGCTCAGTTGTAGGGCTTAACGTTTGTTTGATTTTTGGATTTTATTTTTTTTTTAATTTTGTAAGCAGCTACAAAACCAAAATATGTTGGTAGTACAATGACAAACTAGTAACTCTTTCAGTAGAGTAGGCTGAATCATTCCTTATAATGTGAGAAAAATAAGGTATAAAACTTTCAGTAATCTCTTGGTCAAGTATCTTTAGCATACTAATGCTACATTCAATTGCATTTTCTGAAATCCCTTAATCTGTTACTTTTCTATTTCATTTTCTTGTGTTTCCAAGTAACTTCTTAAAATTCCTGCCTCCAGCTATGAAGGCAGGAATAACTAGTACCAGACTAGCCCTCCTGCAATAAACAACTAAGAAAGTGGACAAAAGGGGTGCCTGGGTGGCTCAGTCGTTAAGCATCGACCTTCAGCTCAGGTCATGATCCCAGGGTCCTGGAATCCAGCCCCACACCAGGCTCCCTGCTCAGCGGGAAGCCTGCTTCTCCCTCTCCCACTTCCCCTGCTTGTATTCCTGCTCTCACTTTCTCTCTCTGTCAAATAAATAAATAAAATCTTTTAAAAAAAAGAAAGAAAGAAAGTGGACAAAATATGTGAAACAACAGCCTTTAGACACTGGGCAACAGGTATTACAAGACTCTGATCCCTGCAAGAAGGGAAACAAATAAGGTGAGCCCTGTGATCACCCTGGCTTTCTGTCCAGAGGCAATTATGGAATCATGGTGTAATAAGAGAAGAAAAGCAGGACCCAAGGGTCTCCTTGAGCCAAAAAGACAAAGATCAGAGTTGGGAGAGGCTGAGGTGGTTGAAATTTGTGCTGCTGAGTACCAGAAAGGAGGTATCTACAACAGAAAGAGTCTCAGAAATCTGCACAAGGGTCTGCTCATGTCTTTGGCTACGTGTGCTTAGAGGAAGACTCCACAAGGCTGACCAAGGAACAATGAACAGAGATAAGACAACTTATGGAAAGCTCTTTGGAGGAAAATTATTGCGTTACATAGATCTGAGGAAAGAGTTTTATCCAAAATATATAAAGAACACTTACAACTCAGTAATAAGACACACACACACCAATGGAAAATGGGCAAGTTATTTGAGTAGCCACTTCACAGAAGAAGCATGAATGACTGATAAGCATATATAAGCATATATAAAAGTGCTTATTAGAAACCATGGAAATGCAAATTAAAACCATAAGGGAGTATTTTACGGATATTATCACATACCCATTAGAATGACTAAAATTTAAAAGACTGACCACAGCAGGTGTTACAAAGATTGGGAGCAACTACAACTGTCATACAAGGCTGGTGGGAGTGTCCAGTCACTTTGCAAAACAGACGAAGAGCTTCTTGTAAATTTAAGCATATACCTAATTAGTGACCCAAGAATTCCACTTCTAGATATTTATCCAAGAGAAGTGAAAAAGTAAGTCTACAAAAAAGATTCATGCATAAATGTTTATAGCAGCTTTCTTTATAATAGGGCCAAAATTGAAACAACACAAATGTACATCAACGGGTAAATAAATAAATTGTTATATATTCATAAATGAAATAAACTCTGCAATTTAAAATGAACAAACTACTGTCACAAACAACAGCAAGGATGGATCTCAAAATCTTTATGCTGAGTGAAAGAAATAAGACACAAAGAGTATATACTATATGAGTCTATTTATATGAAATTCTAGAATAAGCAAAATTAATCTATCATATAGAAATCAGATCAATATTTGTTTGGAGAAAGATTGGCTGGGAAGGGGCATAAAGGAAATTTTCTGGGGTAGATGAAAATGTTCTATATGTATTGATTTGGGTGATGTTTACATGAATATAGAAAATTATCAAATTTATCAAATTTCAGGTAACACTGATCTGCTCTGCTTAGCTCAAACTATTTTTTAAACATTTAGGGGTGCCTGGCTAGCAGGGTCGGTGGAGCATGCAACTCTTGATCTTAGGGTCATGAATTCAAGCCCCACATTGACTATAGAGATTACTAAAAAAAATAAAACACTTTAAAAAATTATTTTTTAAGTGTTTAATTGCAAACATTTCCACCTACTGATCCACTTCAAAACAAACTTTAAAAAAGATGTAAAAAAACTTCAGTGGAAGGGCGCCTGGGTGGCTCAGTCGTTAAGCGTCTGCCTTCAGCTCAGGTCATGATCTTGGGGTCCTGGGATCGAGTCCCACATTGGGCTCCCTGCTCGGCTGGAAGCCTGCTTCTCCCTCTCCCACTCCCCCTGCTTGTGTTCCCTCTCTCACTGTCTTTCTCTCTGTCAAATAAATAAATAAAATCTTAAAAAAAAAACAAAAAAAACCTTCAGTGGAAAAATCAGTGTACTTATCATTAATATGTAAATCAACAGTGGTTATTTTAAATATGCACATTAATACTCTTCTCCAACCATGAGTAATTTGTATTCTAAGAGAAACACAGGAAAAGCTTTGGGGCACAATTAAAGAACACTCATCTGTCAGAGGAAGAAGACTAGGGTCCTCTCCTGAGCTACTGTGGTGGGAATTGGCAGTCAGGTAGGATACACCCCCAAATTGACTTCTAAATCTAAGGTATCAGTGAGGAGTAAGGATCACGCAACCAGCTCATGATTAGAACTATCAAAATTAAGATCAGAAATGAAGCATGTGCATCAAAAAGGAATTAAGATAAGAAATGCAGGAGATCTGTGCCCAATGAAGGGCCAAGAGAAGAAATACCATTGGTCCTTCTTAGTAGAACAGACAGTATCATGATTTATTAGACTTATAAGCACAAACATGGTCATACTAAAGAACCGTAACCACCAGCAGAGAATGCTGAAGAACCCTGATTATCCTACCGTATTTACTGGTGTCTCCTTTTCTAACAGACTCAAGTTATCCTGTTTCCTCAAACTGTTTGTTTCTACTCAAAGTTTAGTCTTCCCTGATTGCAGGTCCAGAAAATACCCCAGAATATTTCCTTCTTTGCCACAAGACCGTTTTAGAGACCTAAAATTATTGTCACTGTAACAGTAGGTGGCTACACAAAGTTTGGCATTGAATTATTTGTGACATATGTTATGCTATGATGAACTATTTATTACTGAGAGCAATATATGAGACTACAGTGTGAGTGCTAATCAGTCTATAAACATTTTCTTTAGCTATGAATTCCCATTTGTAGGAAACATTTTTTTTTTAAGGGCATGGATCATTAACATTTCAATACACCAAGCTTAGATCTGGCAACTTACAGAAATTTTTCAGAGGAAAGGCACACAATCCAAGTGACTATTTTAATTACCTGCATCGGCCCAATTAATTTGTGGTGTATTTCAAGCTGAAACAAAGGCCCAGGAATGAGTCTCGCTGTCCCAGCCTAGCCAGAAGATTCTATGAAGCCTCTCCCTCAGTCATTCCAGGGAAGAAAGACAATAGGATGTAGTTGAGCCCTCAGGGGCTTGGCAGCCAAAAGAAGTAGAGAGGAAGCTTTGCGAGAGCTCATATCAGTGTGGAAAATCACATCACAACCAGCTACAGTGAGGAATTCTTGAGAATGGAAGGAACAGACTGTAAAACAAATGATAAAAGCAAAATTTAAAACTTGTCCTGAGGAGGAGTTTTACTGCCTGAATCAACAGATGTGAAAACTCAGAAACTCCTCAAAGACCTTTACTACCCTCTTGATTGTATATGGTTCCTTTTCCTTTATAAATGAGTATCACAGGTGTGTCCTAACACTGGATTCTGGGAGGATCCTCTGCCAACCAGGAAGCACCTACCATCCACCAGGAAGCAACTGCCTGAGTGTCCTTACTCCCCAAGCACTTTTCTGTTAAATCCCTTGCATGTGACCACAAGTTTGAATCAGGCCAGAGCTTGCTCTCTTCAAAGCTCTTGCTCTAGTTTGAATTGTTTCTACTGCATAACAAATTAATGCTATGTAGCAAGTCAATGCTTACATAGAATAGGTGGAAACCCAGATGGCATGTTTTGTAAGGATGCTAAGAATAACTGTAACCCCAATACCTATCAAATCCCCACAAGTCCATTGGTGATGTCTGAAATTCCATCATTGCAAGTTTACATCTTTGGGTTCAAGTAGAAAAATCGACTAACATGTAAAGAACATGTGGACAGATAATTAAATTATTATTAATCATCAACCACTTACTATAAATTTTCCTATTCTAAGTGTTTCCAAGAGAACAAAAGTCCCAAAGATTTATATATAAGAAGGTGAAAATATAAACCTTATGCACCAACCAAATGGAATGGAGCCAATTGGGAGGAAGGAAATCAGGGCAGATCAGGGTACTGAGGATCTTGGGAGAAGAAACACATCAAGAAAACAAGAACGGGAAATAAGCAGTTGCCCAAGACCCATTTTACCTATTTCACAATTCTATAAATTATCTGACACAGGGAAAGGTCCACAGTTAGTACTCTTAGAGGAACAAAAGCCCAAGATGACCTTTCTCCAAACTACTCAAGAAATGACTGAGTGAAATCAGTGAAAAATCACTGTGGTCCCTTTGAGAATGGTAAAGTGCAGTAGCTTTAGGCCATGGTGTCAGGCAGGTGCTGGATGACCACCAGCTCATATTTCAGAGAAAGTGTTCCTCTATTGGAAGTCTGGGTTGGGCCAGTTGGGTCTCCTTGGTTTCATGTATGATGACGTATGTTTTATTGTAGAGGATTCTCAGAGTGGAAAACATAATAAGGCATTTCAAAAACAATAAAAAGACAACTATACATCTGAATCAGGATGCCTACTCTTTCAGGGTTCCCTGACCCAGTTCCAACATGGGGGTTGGGGTCTCCCTACACACAATATCAGGCATTCTTGGACACCAGTGTCCAAGAATTCAATTCTGACTCTACCTATCCAGAGATAACATCAGACTCCAGGGGTTAATAGTTCAGCCCTACAAGACTGTCCCCCAAACCCCACTTCAAACTCCAGTCACAAGACCCAGGCTGTTACCTGTGCTTCTGACCAACTGACTACAGATTGGAGGTTTCAATGACCTCCTCCTCAGGCTCAATTAATTTTCTAGAGTGGCTCATAGAACTCAGGGAAACACTATGTTAACCAGTTTATTAAAGGATATGATAGAGGATGCGAATCAACAGCCAGATAGAGAGTTACACAGGGAGAGGTCCTGAACAATGAAGCTTCTGTCTTCATGGAGCTTAGGGCCCAGCTCAGTGGCACATGGAAGCATTCTGGTTCCCCAAGCATGGACCCTCTCTGAAAAAGGACCAAAAAACTGTCCTCTTGTCCTCTTTATGGAGGCTTCATTACTGTCTGAGTCATTGGCCAATGGCTGATTCAACCCCCAGCTCTTTCCCCTTCCTAGAGGTCAAGGGTGTGAGACTGAGAGTTCCAACTGTCTAATCATATGATTGGTCCTGGCAGTCCCCTGCCCTTGCATGGGGTCCAAAAGTCACCTTCATTAATAATAATACACCCATTTCACCTTATGGTTCTGAAGCATTTTCAGGGACTGTGGTTGAAGACCGAATATACTAGAGAAATACATTTTGGTCATCTGAATGACCAGATATATATTTCTTATAAATCATTATATTGCCCCTACCAAGTGCCAAATGCTATGCTAGTTCTTACTCAATAAATTCATAGTCTGGCAATTGATCGACAAGTAAACCAATGAGAACAGTATAGGAGAAGTGCTTGAATGCTGGATGAATCTAGAAGAGGGTTCAAACCCACTTTGAAGGAAGGCTCCCCACTGCCCACCATGCAGATCTTGAGGAGGGTGAATTCTGTGCAGAGGGAGTGTAAGTATAATGCACTCGCAGGCATGGAGGCGGATGGGGGTGTCCAGAGTGTGTAATGAGTGAGAGGTGAAAGGGTGAAGGCCAGAGAGGGAGACGCCAGGATCCGTCATCATCAGGTCTTTCTTATATGCCCTGCTAGGAATTCATGTAAGCCTGCACCCCTGTTTGTATTTACACCCCCACCTTGTTCCAGAGAGCATTTAGAGTGGTTGTTGTCATAGAGCTTGGATTGTATTATGAATGCAATTGAGTGTAATTGAAGGATTTTAAGCAGGGAATGACATGCTCAGGCATGCATTTAAGAAAGATTACTCAGGCAATGCAGAAAATAAATTGTAAGGGGTACAGGGAAAGGGACGAGACTTCAGGCAGTTAAGGCAGAATAGAGGCAATTACAATAATCCAAGGAAAAATGAGGCAGGCCTGAACTAATACAGTGGCACTGGGAATGCAGAGGGGCTAGGTAGATTTGAGATGTACTTAAGATTGGACAGATTAATTTCTAAGCTAGTGGACCTAATGACACTTAACGCTATGGGAGTAAACTGAGTAGAAAGAAATTACTCAGGAAATGTGCCTTGATCAGGAATTTGAATAAGGGAGACAAATGATCTAGACAATTTGCCTGATATTAGAGAGCATTTATAGTGTAGAAATATACAGTTTCAAGTACTGTGGATTTACTTTGAATTTCCATTTGAATCACCAGCCTAGTTTCTTTTGAGCACAGCCCGATTTCTTGCAAGGTACAAACTCCAGGGATTGTCATAACTGCCCTTGAAGCTGCTCAGTGCATTTTTTCACAGGAGAACTGTTGCTATAGCAACCCCTCAAGATGTAAAAACACATCTCACTCTCATGTCTACTTTTCAGCATGCAGAAACTGGGGGAGGTGATGTTTCTCTAGAAGGGAAAACACCTTCCCAGTTAAAGCAAACACGTTCCACAGGAATTTAAAGTCCAGTAACTTGAATTAGACATTGTAAGTGAAAATGTTTAGTACAGAACCTGGAAAATAATTCTTTCTCAGTAAGTCTTCATGGGATCTGAAACCACTTAAAAAAAAAGAAGAAGAATTTTAACAATTATCATTGAAAGAACTGACTTTAATTCAAAAGCAAAATTTGAGAAATTTAAATATCATAGAGTGTGGCTTATAGAGAAATAAATTGGGGTAAAATGTTCGTGTTTGGGATGAGGACACGTTTTTGTAAATGGGGAGTGGATTTAAAAGAGATGATAGTGAAGGTTTGGCTGTATGGGAAGTTCATGCTTTCCTTCCAAGAGTTTCAATACGGGCGTAGAATCACTACCTAAATGAAAATTTAGGCTATAAAAATATGCGCAGCTGAGAGTGATTCTGTTTTAAAATGTGTATATAACAGGGACACCTGGGTGGCTCAGATGGTTAAGCGTCTGCCTTCGGCTCAGGTCATGGTCTCAGGGTCCTGGGATCGAGTCCCGCATCGGGCTCCCTGCTCCTCAGAAGCCTGCTTCTCCCTCTGCCTCTCTCTCTCTCTCTCTCTGTTTGTCATGAATAAATAAATAAAATCTTTAAAAAAAAAAGTGTATGTAACAGTAACGGTTTTATCCTAAAAAACATAAAGATGGCTTAAGATTAGGTTGTTAATGTGTTCAAATTCATAGATAGCACACAAAAAAAAACAAGCTAAAAAGTAGTCTTGAAAGATACCTAAAAGACATTTGATAAAATTCAATACTACCCATCCTTCCTTCCTTCCTTCCTTCTTTCTTTTTCTTTCTTTCTCTTTCGTTCTTTCTTTCTTTCTTTTTCTTTTTCTTTCTTTCTTTCCTTCCTTTTCTTTCTCTTTTCTCTTTCTCTTTCTCTCTTTCTCTCACAGAGCAGAGTCTGTTCCTGTAGGGATTAGGATTATATCACAAGGACAGTGAGAAGCAACCCAGGGTTCTGAATAGCAGAGGTTGAGAAAAATGAAGAGATTGAGAGATATTTGGGAGGTAGAATCTGCAATGCTAGCAATTGTTCGGGGTGATTGGGTAGTGGTGCCATTGTGTGAGATACTGTATATGGGTGTGGGTGGATCCTGGAGGAGGGGCAGGTTCCCAGGGAAAGGTCAGTATGGCACTGTTGATGAGAGAATGCATCCTGGCTCTGACTGCCCAGGTTCAAATCCATCTTGATCGTTTTGGGTGAATCTTTAAACTTTCATAATTTTGGCTTTTTCATTCATAAAATAGAGATGATACTAATGGAATCCACCTTGAGGGGATTATCTGAAATTACTCCTTTAGTGTTTAGCAGAATCTTTGCCAACATGACTGATACTTAGTAGGTGGTCTTTAGCATTATGATCAGTTGTAGTGTTTAGATGCATTTATTCCAAAGGGTCTGGAAACATCCAGAAAAGGACATTTAAAAGATATTTGGCTATAAAGGCCTGGACCTCTGGAAAGAGACTTGAACCAGATGTACATTTGAGAATCGACACGTACATAGTATTTGAAACATTTTTAATAGTGGGGAAAATATTGATTATTGACTAAATGGTTGTGGTAACTGGTTAGTCACTAGAGATACAGAATGAAGTTAAATCCTTCTCACAATCTGAACATATAATGTAAAAGGATTAAGTGCCTTAATGTAAAAAAAAGGAAGTGTTAAAATATTACCTTAAGATAAGGTAAACCAGAAACACAAAGGAAAAGCTTTAAAAGAGAATATAGATGTATAGATGTATTTGAATACACTGAAGTTTTTTAAAAATTAAAACTAAAAACCAAAGTTTTAAAACAAGAACACACTGGAAAAATTTAACAAGTAACATGAAAAGAAACAAGAAGAGGCTAACAAAAGTAGATAAAGCATATGATCAGATAATTAACAAAAGAAGAAATGTAAATTAAATCAACATTACATATTATTTGCCCATTAGACCAGCAAAATATCTTAACATTTTGAAGTTTTAATGCAAATTAATTGTGAGTGAAGGTAAAAGCAAATATGTACTCTAAAGCAGTAATTATGCAATTCTTTGTTCATTTACCAGTAAAATAGATTTCTAAAATTATAAACGCTTTCATATTTTTTAAAAAGATTCATTATTTATTTTAGAGAGAGAGAGAGCATGAGCGGGAGGGGCAGAGGGAGACAGAAACTCAAGTAGACTCTGTGCTGAACGTGGAGGTCAATGGTGGGTTCAATCTCATGACCCTGAGATCACGACCTGAGCCGAAACCAAGAGTCAGACGCCCAACTGACTGAGCCACCCAGGCGCCCCACAAACTCTTTCATTTTTTAGATTAATATTTATTCTTAACTTTAAAGAGTTGTAATATTATAAATATTGATATCTAAAACTAAAACTATATCACTCATCTACATTTTTGCAATGCAGTCTAAATCTAAGAATTATTTGACATCCACGATCATACACTTTTAAAAAATAGGCTCTTCTAAAAATAATAAATAAATAAATAAATAAATAAAAATAGGCTCTTCTTTAAGATTTGGAAATTATACTCAGTTTTATTTCTCTTTGAATTTATATTTTTATTCCCCTTCCTTCGTATATCTTTATCCTAATATATTTTATACTTCTACAATTTCATTGATCATTTTCTGATTTGATCATTTTTTATCCACAACAAAATTTAACTTGAAATTTTTAAAACCTTTTATTCTCTCTAACCATGCATCTTTTCTGGAGTGAGTTGTGTTCATAGTTATCGGTAGTATATAATTGAGCAGAACTATATATAATATTAAATATTTTATAAAGCTGGCCGGTTAGCTCAGTTGGTTAGAGCGTGGTGCTAATAAATATTTTATAAATAACCAGTAAACATAAAAAGTAAAATTTTAATGGATATCCATCTTTGTGGTAGGCGGAATAACAGTTCCCAAAAATGTTCTTACTCTAACATCCGAGACCTGTGTTATATGACCTAAAAGTAGAAGACAGAAGTGGAAAAGTCAGAGATGAGACGATGGGAGAAAAGTCAAGAAAGATTCCAATCTTTCCAAGAAAGATTCCAAGAAAGATCTCCAAGAGAGATTGTCCACCATTGCAGGAACTGAAGGTGGGGAGGCCAGCAGAGGGCCCAATGAGGGTGGCCTCCAGAAGCTGACAACCAGTAAGAAAATGAGGGCCCCCATCTTACAACCTCAAGGCACCGAATGAGGAAGGAAACAGATCTTACCCTAACGTCTCCAGAGAGGAGACCTCGTGTTCTCTTCAGAACATGCTTTCTCATTTTTTGCAATAGGAGCAGGCTGAGCATTCTCCAAATCCTCAAGTTCTGATTCCTTTTTGCTTAATAATGCCCTTTAATTTTTCTCTCTCTTCTCGCATTTCACCATGAGGAGTAAGGTGTAACGAGAAACCAAGCCATGCCTTCAACAATTTTCTTAGAAATCTCTTCAGCTAAATACCCAGTTTCATCGCTTGCAAGTTCTACCACCACAGAACACTAGAACACAAGGATGCCAAAGTCTTTGCCCCTTTGTGACAAGGATCTCCTCTCTCCCAGTTTTCAAGAACAAGTTCCTCGTTTCCATTGAAGACCTCACCAGAATGTCCGTTAGCGACCACATTTCTACCAGCATTGGGTTCATGATGATGTGTGTACTCTCTGACACGATAGCAGCTTCCCCTATAGGGCTTCTCTTTGCTCCCTGAGCCCCCACCAGAGTTGCCTTTAATGGACCTAGTAAAGTCACCTTGCCACCAAATGAAATGCCACATCAGAGGCATTGTTTCAAGATCAGGAGCAGCTTAAATTGTAAACACATAAACAGAAGGACCAAGGACTTCTTCCTGACTTCTTTGCATCTCTGTAGCCCACACGGGACTCTTTCCAGAATACTGACTTAGGCAGAATATCCATCTGCTCTCTTACTAACTGTAATACCTCACACTTCTCCCATTTGAGTCAAATTCACTGTGAATTCCATTTTAGGACATCTAGGGCAGAGGGATCACATGCTGATTCTCCTCTACCTGTGCGAGCAGGGACAGCTGCACCGATACAAGATTTTTATTTAAAAAAAAAAAAAACTAACAAAAACGTGGAGAACATAAGTTTCAAGATCTTTCGGTAGAAGACAGAACCTTCTGAAGCACAGAACACACTAAAGACAAAGCCCTGTGGACAAGCCATGGGGAGAAGGAAAGGGTCAGAGCAGTGAGGGGAGAGCCAAGCTAGGAGTCCCCGAGAGTGACCCAGCGAACATGCGTAATGGCCAGTTCACCTGGAACTCAGCCCCGTGTCCCCCACTAGTTAAATGTGTGACTTAATCAAGTCACTTATCTTCCCAAGCTTCTAGTCCCTCTTCTATTGAAAAAAAAAAAAAAAGCAAGGATTAGATTAGATGGCTTTTAAAGATTTTTTTTTCTGCTAAAATTCTGTAGTTTTTAATACATTCAGACATTCTTTCACATGCTCTGACTACTAGAAACTCCACCTTCTTTTAATAAATTCTATTTACTTGCAGGTGGTTGGACTATTACGAAAAGCAAATTGTTTAAATAATGTCTGACTTTTTGACTGGCTTGACTCCCCTAACGGGCCATATATATAATTTTTTTTTCTGGGTAGTGATTTTTTTAGGTACATCAATCAAGTAGTCAGCATTTATTGCATGGAGCTAATTAACTTTCAAAATGACATTTTCATTTGTAACATGGGTTGAGATTTGAACTCAGATCTCATCAATGAAAAGCAGCTGCACTAATAATCCGAGCCCCTAATTCTCCCTGCTTAGCTTCACCATAAATGTGTGATTAATCGCAGGTTTAAGGGAGTTCTCAGTTACTGTGAAAACAAATCATTACCAGAAACTGGCATTCCCAATTTATTTTATTTATTTTATTTTTATTTTTATGAGTTATACCCTATTCTCCATATTTTCCATATGTTCTGGGTCCTTTTCATCCATTCAGGACCTCGTGGAAAGCTCAGCTCACCCCATCTCCTAATGGGTCACGATAAACAGGAGAATGTCATTTTCTCTCCACTTTTCCATTTCAAAGGATGTAGAAATATGAGCACTGTCTAGGAAGAGGCAAAAGAATGGAGTCTTGGACAGCAGGACAGAGTGAACACAGAGATAAATGCAGTTACTCTACATCTTAGGTCACTACCGCAAACGCAAACGTCAGCTCCCTGTTAGATCCAGACACGTGAGCGGTTAGGAACCTGGGAGTGGGCAGAGGGACCTCAACGGTGGCTTATCTTTACTGAATTCTTCTTCACTTTTTCTGTTTTGGGGGAAAGTTACATAGGGAAACTAGAGAAACAGTTTGACCTCTGCTCTCCTGTTTGTCAAGTACCAAGAATCGTTAGAGGAATTTTACCATTTGGAGAGTATTTGAGGGATATTCTGATTAAATAAACTTTGAAGGCGCTGAGGCACTCATCGAGAACATGGACACCAAAGCAGTGAGAACTGCCTTGGGAATCCAGTTGGAAGAGACATGTCTTAGTAAGATGCCAGGGACAGAGATGACATTTGGCGCAGTCAAATGCAAGCCTGAATCTGAAGTCACAGGTGCATGCAGCGTCTCTCACCTGCCCCTCGAATCTGCAGCTCCGTGTAGACCAGCATTTCCAGTTGAGGACCAGCAAAGAATTAATTTATTTGACAACAGTTCACAAGACTTCACAGCAATATTAGACAGGTTAGGGAGTGTGTATGTGAGTGTGTGAGTGCGTGTGTAACTTATATCTTACACACCAAAATATCCCAAGTCCTTGAGTGTTGTGAGGACACCTTTTCAATGAATAATCTACAGAAGTTGCCTTTATCCTCTCTCTTATGAGGAAGGCAAAGACCTCTCTGCTTAAATGGGTGGCTTTTCTAAAGGAATTTAGGCTTCTCATGGTCAATGCTTTCTCCACGTTCCTGTTCTTACTGAACTTTCCTTTATTTCATTAATGTCTCATGGGAGTGTTCTCTTTTCCCTACCCAATATAAGCCCTGAAAACACATCCCCCTTTCCCTGACCTTCCCCCAAAACCACCACCCTAAGCCAGTTCTGTATAATGAACACATAAGGAAGTTTGAAGTTAAACAATGAAACAAAGTAGTTCCATTGCAAGATCTCAGAGTAACCAACTGAGCAGGTCTTTGCAGGGTAATTCCATTGGCTGATCCCTTATCAGGAAATTTCTCACTGGCTGTCTCTTTGTCTGCCCTGTTTTAAACTTCCTTCTTTCTCTCGTGGCCAGCCTCCAATTTCCTCCTCCCCATGCTGACTTGTTTCTTCACCAAAATAGTGCAGCCCTCCACCCACTACCTCAAAGGTTTCAGGCCCACCATTACCTAGCCCAAATCTCAGGTTGCTCTAGGAGACAAAAATGGTTTTACTTTGTCTCAGGATCAAATTCTTAGGCAGACCAAGCTTCCCCCACCAGCCTTTGTAAGTAAAGAAGAGTTAATATGAAATGCCATCTCCCCAGTATGAATTATATGAGCACCCCAGAAAGCAGAACTGCCAACAATCGGGTCTCTTTGTGTTTTGTTTTGTTTTACTTCTTATAGTGTATTTTGTTTGTCACCCAAGGTCACCCTCACCTGTAACTCACACTCTTAATTTCTGTCTGTTTCTGTCTCTCATTCTCTCTCTCTCTCTCTCTCATACACACACACACACACACCCTTCTCTTTCACATATTCTCTTTAAAATCCACACATTGGGGGGTGCGTGGGTGGCTCAGTCAGTTAAGTGTCTGCCTTCGGCTCAGGTCATGATCCCAGGGTTCCTTGCTCAACGGGGAGTCAGCTTCTCCCTCACCCTCTGCCTGTCACTCTGCCTACCTGTGCTCTCTCTCTCTGTCAAATAAATAAATAAATAAATAAATAAAATCTTTTTTTAAAAAAATCCACACATCGGTAAACATAGGAAATCAAATGAACTAGTCATAATCCTTATTCTTTCAGTGTCTCAATCTGAGACAGAGGGAAAAATTAAAAAAAGAAAAGAGGAAGGTCACAGAAAGCAAAAGACAGGAGGGCAAAAGTGGAAGTAATGAAGAAGAAAAAACAAGTTAAATAGGTAGTGTCTTAGCGTGTTTGATCGCAGGGGATCAAGGAAGCAGTGGAAAAGTGAATTCTAAGTGCGGGTGTAACTGCCTGTGAGCAGTGTCTCCCAGCGTGCAGCTCAGCCCTGGATCATCCCAGGTGGGGGTTAAATGCTGACATAAACCTCTGTACACAGCCGACATGTCCCCCTGGAGACGTCACACAGTCTCACTCAGCTGTATCTGCCTTTTATGTAAGAGCTACGCCCTCTTCCTCTGCAAAGAATGACAGCTGGAGGGGAATGAGGTTATTGGGATTAAAACAAAACAAAACACAAACAACACCGATTACAGACCTTTGTAATTTTTTTCTCTTTAACTTTATTAAGATGTAAGAAATGTAGCTGTTTCTCCGGCATTAACAAAGAACAGCTTGATTTTTATGTTTTTCTTCTCGTTCTGGCACAATGTCGACCAAAAATTGGGACCGCGGAAAGGAGATTCAGAACATAAAGATCAGGGTCCACGCGTCTGGGTGAGCAGGAAGCTGTGTCCCCAGGAGGTCTTTTCTTATAACATTTCCAACCTTATAATTCACCCTTCTGAGGTTTAGCAAAGTAGCCAAAGTAGCCGAAGCAGGGGGTGTTAATACAAGCCAAACCTCAGCCCCTTTCAAGGCTCCCTCTGGTGCCTTCTGAGCTTTAGCACAGCTCCTCCACCCTGAGTCACCACCACCCGCTTTGAAACCGTCTTTGGAGAAGGTCATGCCCACAGACACGTCTTTCTCGGTGTGTGACCGGCCTCTGCCAACTTGTGGTGAGACTTTGCATGCCAAATGTAACCAGTTACAGGAGTCCCCATCCTGTGGCTGAAGGCATCTGTTTGTGGGAGTATATTCCCTGCATGCTGGGATTAGAGACCACTGGGCTCCCCAGGACATCTGGAAGAGAGTCCTCCTGGAGCTGGCTCTTCCCCACTGTGGGCATTAGCCTCCCTTATGCCAGTCTACAGCTGTATCTTTTAGACCAAGGTCTGTGAAACCATCAGCCACCCAAAAGAGGCTTCTGGGCCACCCAACAGCCATTATTTCTTTCATCTCTTGGATCCCAGAGCCTTCAGGGAAACTGGGACAAAATGGGGAAGTGACTGAATAGACTCAAAAATGAAATTGAGAAATAGCTTGAAAACTGTCCCCAGGGGCACCTGGGGGGCTCAGTGCGTTAAGCATCTGCCTTCGGCTCAGGTCATGATCTCGGGGTCCTGGGATCGAGCCCCACATCGGGTCTCTGCTCAGCGGGGAGCCTGCTTCTCCCTTTCCCTCTGCTGCTCCCCCTGCTTGTGTGCTCTCTATCTCTCTTTCTCTTCCTCTCTCTCTCTGTCAAATAAATAAATAAAATCTTAAAAAAAAAAAAAAACTGTCCCCAAATTAGAGGGCAACACTTTTTCAAGCTGATCATGAAAATTTTGAAGTATCTATCACATCAGGTCCCTCTTGTCCGATTCCATGACCCTTTCATTATCTCCCATCTGGATTCTTATAACATCTTTGCCAGCATTCTGCTTCCCTCTGATCCCTCTGTCTTCCAAGTTATCATGTTATCTTTCTGAAAATAAACATCTAAGAATATTTCTTATCTTTAGTGGTTTTTCCCTCCTCTATGGCATAAAATGCAGAATTTTTAATATATGCCCTTCTCACACATTGGGATGTTTACATTTCCCACCCATGTTGTGTACATCCATGTCAGTATTCCTCTATTACCCCTTCTGGAATGTTCTTCTCCTGCTTCTCGTATTAGCAAAGTGTTGCTCCTCCAAAGACCAACCCATTCCGTCATCTGCTCTGTAAGGTCTTAAAGCCCTTCGATAGAGCTACTTCTGCTTCTACTTTGGTTTTATCTTCCATCATGCATACCTCTTTTATAATATGCATCCTGTTTTAAACTATTGACATCATAAGTTAATAGTTTGGCTCCTGTAATATAAAATAAACTCAAGGAGAATATAGACCACATTTTGGATCCTAATGTAAGACATGGCATATAAAAAGTGTTCAATAAATATTTGATAAATAGCTGATGAAAAAATGAATTAATAAATGAACAAATGGTTCATTCAGTGAAACTAATGGAAAGCATGTTTGCTATGAATGATTTAAAACAGTGGCTAATCTATGCATAATTCCGTGCGTTCACATACATATGAAGAATGACACAATTTATATAAAGCCTAATATACAGATGTGCACAAAATCCAACACTTTACATTTTCTTTGGATATATACATGCAACTTGCATTTTTTTTTTACCGAAAAATAAGCCCTGAAGGTCTTTTGGATTCAGGTCTGCCTGTATTTGTTTGCCTTGGGTTTTTGTTTTTCATTTTGCCTTTCTGATTACTCCTTTGGATTCCAGAAACCAGGTATATCCCAAATTTTTAAGCTATCCTTCTTGGCTGTAAGATGTTTAGGTGGACTCTAATTTTTTTTTTTTTTTTCACTCTTAGGAGCAATTGCCGCTATGAAATCTTTGGGCAGATATGCATCCTTGTGTACATATGCATGTTTTCCTTAAAGGTGACACCTGAGAAAAATTGCTAGGTCATAGGAAATGTACTTTGTACCTGTCACTCAGCCCTATAGAGTAGCTACTTCTATGTACCCTCACTGACATCAGACACACTAAGTGATTATCTATCTTTCTGCTGTTCTAGCCTCCCATTGCATCCCCACAAAATTCCTCATTGATATAGTCTGGAAATTTAGTTTCAGACCTTTCCTTTCTTTCTTTCTTTCTTTCTTTCTTTTTTTTTTTTTACAATGAGTGTTTATTAAACTTAGCATTAAGTTTCCTAATGCGTTGCTCATCTTTGATTTTTCTACCACATTATTTGCTCTCGGATTCATCTTTCTTACTGCTGGTATGTATCTTCTTTGTTGTTGTTTTTTTTTAAGATTTTTTATTTATTTACTTGTCAGAGAGAGAGAGAGAGCACAAGCAGGGGGAGCGGCAGACATAGGGAGAAGCAGGCTCCCCGCTGAGCAAGGAGCCTGACTCGGGACTCAATCCCAGGACCCTGGGATCATGGCCTGAGCCGAAGGCAGACGTTTAACCAACTGAGCTACCCAGGTGCCCCACTGGTATATATCTTCTCCCAGGAGTTTAACGGTCTTATTATTTATATGTGGAAAACTAGCTTCCCTTCAAACTTATTCATGAATACCTCTAGGTAAAAAATTATAGGCTAAAAGAAATTTTCTTAGAGCATTTTAAAATTTAAATAGCATGTAAAATGCTCACTGTGTTCTTACATTCATATTGATTAGAACTCGTATGTCAATATGATTCTCCATCTATTGTAGGTAATCCTTACTTTTTTTCTACTCTGATAGCTTTAAAATTCTTCTCTTGATTTGGACATTCTAAAATTTAAATATATTTGTATGGAACACTGGAGGTTGATAAGTAATTTTAAAAACTTCTAAATATTTGGATGTCTTATATTAGATGGATAGGCCATCTGAATGATGAAATGCTTATTGCATTTTATTTATTTATTTTTAAAGATTTTATTTATTTATTTATTTATTTATTTATTTATTTATTTATTTATTTATTTATTTATTTTTAGAGAAAGAGAGAACGAGCGAGCAGGAGGAGGAGCAGAGGGGGAGGGAGGGGAAGGGGGAAAGAATCCCAGACAGACTCTGTGCTGAGTGCGGAGCCCAACGTGGGGCTCCATCTCACAACCTTGAAATCATAACCTGAGACAAAACCAAGGGTCAGATGCTTAACTGTCTGACCCATGCAGGCACCTCTGGATTTTATTTTAGATTCAATGCCAAAAGACCTAGACTGAGTTCTTTTTTTTTTTTAATTTAAATTCAATTCATAGAGTACATCATTAGTTTCAGATGTAGAGTTCAGTTATTCATCAGTTGCATATAACACTCAGTGTTCATCACATCATGTGCCCTCCTTAATGCCCATCACCCAGTTACCAGTTTCCCCATCCACCTCCCCTTTAGCAACCCTCAGTTTGTTTTCTGTAGTTAAGAGTCATGGCTTGTCTCCCTCTCTGATTTCTTCCCATTCAGTTTTCCCTCCCTTCCCCTGTGATCCACTGAGTTCTGATCCTAGCTCTATACTGATAGGCTTGTGACTATCATCTGGGTTTAAAACTTCTCTGGGCATTACCTTCCTCTTTGTTCATATAGGAAATAAGGAGGTTATAGAAAGTTATGTCTAGAATCCTTTTCAGTCATAAAATCGTGTGCAAGGGACTCCAAGACTTTACAAACCTTAAGAGATTTGATATGGTTCTTTTTTCTTTCTCAAGACAATATCAAACCTATACTATCCCAGTGATATTCCTATCTATTATAACTATTTCATGGAAGTGATTTCTAGAAATATAATGTCTCTTAACTCCCTTCTGTGTGTTTCTTTTTATTGCAACTGCATTTCTTTTGAAAGTATGACATTAAAAACTGGGAGAATACATAAGTATAGGAATGTTGTTAAATGTTTCTTTTAATCTAGGTCAGTGAATTAAAGAAGGAGTCTATATGTGAATACTACATATATTCCAACTTTTGCCAAAAGGATACTTAAATATTCACAAAGGGAATTCTAGAAAGCAAAAGGTTTCTCCCTCCAAAAGGCATAGGAGCCCTCTGAATTAAAGCTTCCGACCTCTGAGTACCAGGCTGCCCCTGATTAAAAACAAATGGAACATATGCTGTGGAGCATAAGTCTACCTGATTTATGGTTTGGAAAATTAAGTTACTATTACTTATGGGCCTTGGAAGCAAAGGCCCAATGCAATAGCTAATTGAGAGTAGAGAGGGGTATATGCTGAAATTGGGAAAATATATTTTAGAGAATGGCTGAGTGAAGACATCAGGGTATGTAATTAAATGGCCTTAAAAAAAAAGTCACACTCTCAACAACCTCTTATATCAAACAATTGGAATGTGTTGGTTTTATTAACTGGTCTTCTGCCATTAGTTCCATCAAGCTGGGTACCACTGAGTTAACCTTCCCTGTTGACGGACTCTAGTAAACATATTAAAACTCCCATGGCCAGGGTCATTCTCCCATAAATAAAGACTCTTTAAAACGCAGGCAATTATTAGGTTTCGGTAAGCTACACAGATGCCTTCTAGGTTCTCAAGAGTCAGTCTTAAGAGTGTATTTTGATGAGTTTTTGGACTCATCAAATACATTTCCAATAAATCCTGGGAAGGAATTTTGTTTTCATAGGAATCAGGGACCAGAAGGTTCTGGCTGTGAAAGTTAAACCCTGGAGGACCAGGAGGGAGGGACACCATGCCCATCACCCTTGCCTCCACCTCTCTTCCCAGTGTAAATCCATTTGCCAAGCAGCTCAGGAAGTTGCAGGGTAAAGAACTAAAAATATCAGTTATTTCTCAGAATTGGGCTGTGGTAAAATTGGTGACATATGTAGAGACTTTTTATTTTTAGTGGACAATCAAACATTCCAGACTGATTGCTGTAATTTGCTCGAACAAGTACTAAAAATCTTTGAAATTGAAGGGTGATGCTGTCTCATCATAAGAAGACCACTTTTACTCTCATTGCACTTGGTGACTGAGAAATATGGATATATACTTATTTAAATACAATGAAGACCTATTTTGCTAATTGGGAGTTACTTTTTCTAAATGAAACACTAAGTGAATATTTCCCCCACATACTGTCATTTTTTTTAAATGCATACACTTCATTAATAGTTGTGGTTTTCATCTGTGGGTGATTTTGCCCTCTAGGGAAAATTTGGCAACGTTTGGAGATATTTTTGGTTGTCACAATGGGGCAGGAGGTTTCTACTAGCATCTAGAAGGTAAAGGCCAGGAATACTACCAAATTCCCTAAAGTGCAAAGGACAGACTCCCTCCCCCTCTCCCCCCAAAAATAATTATTCAGCCTGAAATATCAGTAGTGCCAAGGTTGAGAAACCCTAATGGAGAGAGACCTTTCCCTACTCAGTATGTAGATCATTAGCTCCGTAAGTGATAATCCATGGACACATAAAGCAAACAGAGAGATTACTAATTATTTCTCTAAGTGGACTCAATTTATAAAAATCTCAATTTACACAGTTTTTCAGAAGTACATTTATTGTTGAAAATGAGCTATAGATGTAGAGATTTAAACCAACCAAACAATAAAAACAAAGCTCAGGGATGACACATTTAGAGGGGACGCATCCTTCCAATTCCTGCCCTGGCACTTTGTCCACAGTAAGAACTCAATAAATACCGCTGAATGAGCCTTTTAAAAAATCATTTAACTATTTAAAATACATAAGAATAAGTTAAGATTTCTATAATTTCTTTATAATGAAGATCTAAAATGGCCCACATGAGAAAAAAAAAAATCCTTCTTAAAGAAAATAAATCCTTATCTTTCACTAATTTAAATAAGATTAAATCTTTAAAAGTGTTTTAAAGGTGTGGACTTGGTTGAAATAGTAAATAGTTTTCTGAGATACACTGTTTCCAGATACAGAATCATTTGTGTGACCTTCTGAGGAACATTCCTCCTCTCCCCAAGCTGTGCTGTTCCTGGGACCCTCTTTTCTCCATCAGTCACAGTAAGAATAAAGTCTTAACTTCAGCTCACTAGCCTGAGGTAACAAAGATGTTTCACACCCACTAATTAGGGGCTGGCAGGTAACCCATCGAACTAACCCCTGAGATGGAAAACACATGGTTCATAAATTGTTTGGTTACACTTCCTGCCCCTCTGACTCAGATGCTCACACATTAGCTCCCCATCCACAGGTCTCTAACCTTTCGGGGTTTGTGGTCTGGAGTTTTGAGTCAGGCGAGGAAGCCAGAGAAACAGAGACAAAGAGAGATCCAGAGAGACCAAGAGCTGGGGACAGCTAATCTGCCATAGAAGTTTTCAGGCTTTCACTGAAGTGCCTCCTTGCGCAGTCACATAAACACAAAGACGAAAATATTGTTAAGCAAAGAAATATTAATTAAATCTATCTAGTTGTATGTAATCATATATAGAAAACACGTTTCACACATTCTTGGTCATCTTGCTTAAATCGATGATTCCGGACTAGCATAACTTTCCTTTATTACAAAGGATTTTAAAAGATTACAAGACAGAAAAGAATTAAATATTAGGATAATAAGAGTGGGAATGAAAGTTAAGGGTGTTGTAGCAAAACAAACTTCTATCTACATTCCTATCTATTTATGTCTATGTTATCTACCTATCGTGTGTGTGTGCACACACATGTGCACATATTCTCTAATGAGATAGAAGAAAATTATACTAATGTTTATCTCTTTGGTCAATGATGATATTAGTCATATTTTATTTCTGCAGTCTGACCTGTACTTGGAAATAAATTAATGGCTGCCTGATGAAAGTTAAGTGTGACTTAAGGGTGACGAATAACTGTGTTATTTTTAATTTTTAAAAAGCAGTTTCACAAAAACAGCTGAACCTGACCACTTGTGAGCCATGGGATGGAGCACTGGGAAAGGTCAGTGGGCACTTGTTAAACATGAGTAAATGAATAAATCAGGTTGGTGCTGTGAGATGTTCAGTTGGATAAAAAATAAGAAATCCAACCTACTATCTGCTTGTTTAATAAGGTTAACCATATGAAATTGCTGAGTTCGTAGATCAACAATAAGTATCAATGATTTTACATGGTTTCATATAATAATGTCATATGTAAGAAAGAAAAACATGTTTACCGGAAAATTTTAAATATCTCTTCTTACTTTCAAATTATCTGTGAGAATCTTCAAAGTTAGTCCTGTCTTCCCCTACCATTGGTGTGGGTGACATCTTAAAAGTAATTTCTTCCTCACTAGGCATCTACAATGAATTTCATTTCAAGAAAGAGCCAACATTTCTGGATTCACTGGGTTGGTGTGGAAAGAGAGGCTGGGACTCCACAGCCATAGTCAGGCAAAGAGGTGCCATCATGACAAAAAGAAGCAGGAACAGGCAACACTCACAGAGCCAGGCTCAATTCTACCTTTTTGACATATTTAATCTCAGAAGAACCCATTTTATAGATGTGGTAACGAAGGCACAGCTTGCTTAGGTAACTCTGCTAAGGTCACCCATTTGTAAATGTTGAGACAGGATTCAAATCCAGGCACCTAAGCCAGACACTGTATTCCTCCCTAAACAGCACCCTGTCCTTCCTCTGCCCTTTACCCGAATTCAGATTTCTTTAGGCTCTTTATCCTTATCTGATGAGTAAATGTATACGGGCTCATGTATTTATTGTTTGTGTTAAATAGGAGGTTCCCAACTGTATCAACTGTGTCTGTGTCTGTTTCATTTGTGGAGGCATCCTCCGGGTTCAGACATAGGAGATTCTAAATAAATAATTGTTGGAATAAATTATTGTGTGAACGAATGAGTGAATAAGTGAATGAATGTGTACCCCACCCTAGACTAAGGAACAAAGAAAGACTCAAAGCACCAAGTCATCAAATTTAAGAATAAGTTCCTAATCAAGTGTTGAGTCCCAACGTAAGGGATTTGGGGCTAATGCCTGAGGACATTCCCAGGGGCAGCCTTGAGGGTGAGGCTGAAGAAGGCATGTTTTCTGCCCTGCCTGGTGGGAAGCACATGGTGCCAAGCCAGTTGTGTCGAGAATGTGTGCTATGTTTGCCTGTGTGCCTGATGTCTTCCAGTACCACCAACATTGTGAGTTCAAGTTCACTTTTCAGCTGCTTTCCAGCAGAGCCTATGTACTGAGTCATGCACACTCTCTAATGAGTTTCCAAGAGGATTGACCAGGATTCAGGTTTCGTTCACCCTGTGGCCCCAGATCAAAAAATTTCACCATGAAATCCAAATATCCCAAACAAGGATTGAACCCATGCCTCAGTCCTAATTAGCACCAAAAGGTGGCCAAAGTTCCCACTGTGGAGAGGAGAAGTAGAAATGGGTGAAAGTTTGCATAATTGGATGTGAAATGTTTCCGTGAATTTAAATGAAAGCTATTTGAACACATTTACACTTTTATGGATAATGATTTCAACTGCTTACTGAAGTTGCAGAAAAAGAAAACAAAATCGACGTTAGATGAAATAAGATGAAGAGCATTTTCTTTTTCCAATGTTGTAAATGAGGTGGAACATAAGGCTGAAGTCGTAACAGCAACAGTTAATACAAAGTGCAACAAAACAGACTCTACGTATGCTTACCTATGGAAGCATGTGTGGAGGAGAGGGAGCCAGAATTTGGGGGACCATGATCATTCTCAGTCCTTTATCCCCAAGAAAATGAAATATGACTACTGGAGAATTTCTCATCCTTCTTTTGGTTCAGAGTATGGAGGCCTCCATGTATTGTCCACACACAAGCACATACGGAGATCAGGATATATTAAGTGGAGAGACCACATTTGGTTCCTTAATACCACTCCCAGTCCTGGAGCTGAAAGAGCCATGGCAATGGGCACCAGGCAAAGCTCATTCCTCATCTACACATCCAGCCATCAGCCATTCAGCAAATGTCCGTTGAGCCCTCATTCAATAAGAGGCAGGCATGTCCTGCATGCCTGGGATACAAGGATGATATGGGCAGGGTCCTGCCCTTAGCACTTGACAGTAAAATGGGAGGAAACAGACCAGTGAAGAATTATGGTCAAGTTTATAAAAATAAACATGGACGTACAAAAGAACCTAAAGGAAGGGCAGGATTGCCTGAGTAGAGATTGAAAGCCTTAGAGCCAGAGGTATATATATAAAATATATAGATCCTGTATATATAAAAACATATCTATATATATATTTATATATACACTGTATATATAAAAATATATAGATCCAAATTTGAAGACACTTAGACATGGTATGAATGCTACCATCTGCCACAGTCCCCACCCTGCCTAATCAACCTTCATCTATATGAGTGGTCATTGCTGGTGACAGAGTGACCTCTGATGGAATTCGCTAAGTTCACAAGGGACTGAAGAAGTGACGTCCAAGCTGGCTAAAACTTACCTAAACATTAGTCATGCTGAGAAGGGAAAGAGCCTCAGGAGAGCAAACCATCCATGAAATGGAGTAGAAGCATAAATATGAGCAACTACTAGAGAAATCAAAAGTTCAGTATTTCTGAAGAGGGATGGTAGGTAGGAAGCATCTTAAAGAACCACTAAATATTTGGAGTGACTTTTGAAGTGAATTATACACTTTTTGAAAAATTGCTTCATGTCCATTGTTTGCCGATCTCAAACAAAAATTTTAAAATTTTTAAAAATTTGATTTATTTATATTTTTAGTACAGAGTCTGACTCAGGGTTACCAAATAAAATATGGGATGCCCAGTTAAATTTGAATTTTTTTTTAAAATTTTATTTATCTGAGAGAGAGAGAGAGGCAAATAGCAAAAGAGAAAGGGCAGGAGGGGAGGGAAGGGGCAGAGGGAGAGGGAGAAGCAGGCTCCCCACTGAGCAGGGATCAATCCCAGGACCCCGGGATCATGATCTGAGCCAAAGGCAGACACTCAATGGACTGAGCCACCCAGGCACCCTAAATTTGAATTTCAAATAAATAATTTTTTAATATAAGTAGGTCCCACATTTCATGAGACATATACCAGGAAAAAAAAAATGTCCCAAATATTGCATGGGACATACCTACACTAAAAACAAAAATCTTGTTGCTTATCTGAAATTCAGGATTGATTGGACATCCTTTGTTTTTACTTGCTAATCCTGGCAGCCCCAGCCTGCATACCTGAGAGCCCCTCAGAGTATTCCTGTTTCCATCACGTAGCTTGCCATTTGACAGACATTCAGATGCTTTCAGAGAGCCTTGGGGAGTTCTGGTGAGTACACAGTAACTTCTTCTAGCCCACACATGTCTTCCTGTTTAGTCCGTAACCCCTTTTCCACCCTCTGATATCACTCCTTATTGCATCCCACTCTCTGTCCTTGGGCCACGCTCCCAGACATCCTGAGAGCAGGCTAAGGAGGAGAGTAGGTGGTTGGACAGGTAACTCTGAGAATTTGGAGGCCAAGTGGGAGAGAGTAGGTAGGTAGAAAGAGAATAAATTGTCAACCAAGTATCAACAGCCTGCTGGTTGATCTATTGCCTGTCTCTGTTTCACAAGGGCAGAGTTGTCTGTCTCTTTTGCTATTAGAATATCCCAACAATATCAATAATGACCATGTTGCCTTAATACAAAGGAGAAGGTGTGGCCTGGGACCATTCAAATGCCATCCATGCTCTGGTCTACTGAGGGAAGCCTGCAGAAGCAAGCTGGCTGAGGAGCCCATTTCTCTGGAAGCAACTCAATTACAGCACAGACAAGGGGCCCCTTTGGACATATTTTACCCAAGTGCAAGCACGTTATTCCACACAAGCACCCATTACCAACTTCAGAATACTGTTGCCGGCCAGCTCCAAGCACTTGACATCTTTACAATAACCAGTTTCCCACCTTTTCTTTAACCCAGCCCCTGATCCTTGCATGAGGGTCAGAGTTGCTGTCTGCAGAACAGAGCAAGAAGGGACTGACTCTCAGATCACCAGAGAATCCGGCTCCATCTTCCAATGCAGAATCAAAATTTTAATCTGATTTGACACAGCTATTTGGAGAATCTGAAGGCTCGTCATGAGTCAGATGATTAAAGCGGAACTAAGGGATTTTGCCCTGTCTTTGTGAAGAAGATAAAAAAAAAAAGTGGGAAGAATTTGCTTTGTTTCTCCTTTTATGCATCCCACACAAGAAAAGTGCTTGCACTTAGCAATGCACTTGGTTCCCATAGCCAGGCTGGGAACGAAAAGCAAAGAGACAATAAAAGATCCTCTCTCACCAAGTTGTTAGTGTACATTGCTGTGCATTTTATTTTATTTTTATTTTTATTATTTTGGTCTTTGTCACTAGCCAACTTGGCTAAAGGAGTTACAGAAAGAGTGAAAGAGAATTACTTTATTTCTTCTCGACCAGAGTCCTTATAAGCCGTAACTCAATTGTGATGAAAGAGCGATAGAGATAGCTTTAGGGATGTGCCACAAGAAAAGACAGAGTACGTTTCTGTGGTTCATTTTGAAATCCCTGTGATCGAATTCAGCTTTTAGTTATTTTAGTTGTAGAAACAGCTTTTGCTGACCAATCTCTGAAAGGCACAGCCAAAGGACGCTTGTTTCCTGGGTTTAGGAGAATGAGACTGAAGGTGGTTACGTGGGTGTAGACGCTGTTAAAGTAAAAACCAGGGTAGTATTTATGCCAGGGCAGCGTGTGTTTGTGGGCTACTTGGGGATTTCAGATGGCTTCCGTTTGTCATTACACATTCTCGCAGATTACCCTTCTTCTCCTTAGTGCTGCAGGAGGATTATCAGGTGACAGCGAGTTCCTTTCTCAGATAAGGACAGGGTTTACCATCATTGGGATCTAAATCACCTTTTGCCTCTAGCCCAAGAGAACACCAAGGTCCAAGGATCAGAGCATCACACTCATTCCTTCTACCGCCTGTCGACACCGGGAGACCAGCGTGTTAGAATCCCATTGGGGAAGCCAGCAGTGGGACTGGAACTCCTAAGGAGAGAGAGTCATTAGTTTCGTGAACCTCACACAGCACATGGAATGGGGTGGGGGTGGCATTTCCTCCAGTCCTGATGTCAGAGAACTGTTTTTTATAGGAGTCCTCCCACTCTCTGTCTGAGAACTTCATTACACCCCCTGCTGCAGAGGCCCCACAAGCCAACAGAGAGGTGTTGTTCCTTCTCGGACAGAGAGACTCCCAGGCCTTGTATTTTGACCTTGGGCAAATCACATAAAGCCTTGGGACTCCATTTCACCATCTATAAAACAGGGATCATTCTCCCTGCCCCTCCCACCCTCGTCGGGGTTGTTTTAAGGGCAAGAGGTTGAGGTCATCAATTTAAAAGCTTTCAGGAGTAAAAATTAATGCAGCTTAGGCATTAATATCCTAATTGCTGCCATCATTCTGATAACAGTATCAACATCCATTTATTTTGCTGGTGGATAATTGTGTAACTGCCCCCATGTGCAACAGATAGCCCCCCACCATCACACTGACTGTTCCCTCTGCCTGGAATGTTCCTCTGCCCTTACAGCATCATTGCTCGCTTCCTCTCCTCCTTCGAGATTTGCTCCAATGCCATATTCTAAATGAGGCCTGCTGTGACTGTTTTGTTCAAATTACAACCCACCCCACCCCCCCACACACTCCTGATATTCCCTGTGCTGCTACACATTTTTCTATAGAATTTATTTCTTCCAACATACTATAAAGTCTGTTATGCTTAATATAATAATGACTGAAGTAGTATATTACATTGACATAACATCGTTTATTATGTTTATGATCTATCGCCTGTCTCTGTTTCACAAGGGCAGAGATGTCTGTCTCTTTGCTATTAGATTATCCCAAGCTTATTTAGGACAGTGCCTGGCACAAAGTTGACCTTCTTAAAAATATTTGTTAAATTAAGTAATTAGTTGAAAATAAACCTATTGCATATCAACTAGAAAAGCTCCATGTTCCTTCACCTAGAATCCAGGGTCAATCAGCTTCCTCTTCTCTTTTGTTCCGTTTCCCCCTTATAATAAACACACTTCAGCCAATGCGCATTGTTCTCAGTTGCCCCAAACCAAATACCCTACGGAATTCTATAAACTTCCCTTATCCTGTTCCTTTTGCTTAGATGCTCACCTCCCAAAGCTTCTCATTTCAAATCCTATTTATCTTTCAAGTTCGAATGCTCTTTCCTCTAGCAAGCCCTTCCTGATTTTCAAACAAGGACATAACCTTTCCCTCCTCTTAAGTCGGCGTAGGACTTATGCCCACAGTATAGCATTTGCATTATATTATAGTTATTTGGGGTGCTGTATTAGTTCTCTAAGGCCGTGATGACAAAGCCCTATGGACTGGGTGGTTTAAACAACAGAAATTTATTTTCATATAATTTTGAGGTCTAGAGATCAAGATGGTGACAGGGCTGGTTTCTTCTGAGGCTTCTTCTTGGCTTCTTCTCTCCTTAGCTTGTAAATGGCTATCTTCTCTCTGTGTCTTTGCATGGTCTTTCCCCTGTGTGCATCTGTGACCAAATTTCCTCATAAGAACACAAGTCATATTGGATTGGGGACCACCCTCATGACCTCGTTTTAACTTAATTACCTCTTTAAAGATCCTATCACCAAATACAGTCACATTTTGAGGTGCTGGATGTTAGGACATCAGCATGTGATTTTGGGGGGACACAATTTGACTCATAGCAGGTGCTTACCCTCAAGCTTCCTCAGGGACCTTAAAAGCTGCTCCAGGAGCTATGAGCTCCCTTAAGACAGGCACTCAGTTTTATTCATTTTTGTAACTCCCAAGCAATATATCAAGGTTTTGGATTTCATTGGCTCTCAAAAATTGTGGAGTGAATCATGTTGCCCCAGTACACTCTCACAGAAGCCAGAGTACATGAAGAGTGTCATGACTCCCTCATTCCCTGCTTTTTGGGCTGCCTCTCAAACCAAAGAATCTCCCTGAATTGGTCCCAGTTCCTTATCCTTAGTTCCTTAACCCTGTCTCTTTCCCCCAGGTTTGCCCTCTTAAGGATTCTTTCCCACCTGAGGAAAGATTTGCTGCTTCAGTTGCTTTTTGCAAATGAGAATACACTAAAACTTTCTTCTTCTTGGCAATAACTGAGCATCCTTGTAGCTCTCACTGAGGACAGATCTTTTGTAAACGTGCTCATGTGGTAGTAAATAGGGTATGATTAAAAATTAGAGAAAATTTGGGGTGCCTGGGTGGCTCAGTCGGTTAAGCGTCTGATTCATGATTTGGGCTCTCATCATGATTTCATGGGTTATAAGGTCGAGCCCTGTGTCAGGCTCCATGCTCAATGGGGAGTCTGCTTGAGAGTCTCTCCCTCTGCCTCTCCCCCCCACTCTCTCTGTCCCTCTCTCTCTCTTTCTCTCAAATAAATATATTTTTTTTAATTAGGGAAAATTTCTACCTAACAATGTTATAACTAATTATTCTAAGAAGCACCTGTCTATTTTGTTTTTAATGCTTTTGACTTGGAGGCACATGATATTCTTGACAACCTGTACTTCAACTGTAGAATTTCTAAAACTTTTCCAAATCACTAGAATTGTAGGATCCAGTCAACACATAAAATGCTGTTAGCTAATATACAGTTCCAACTTCAGAAGCCATTAGTTGAGAGAACTCTAGAAACTTGTGTTAGAAGATTGACAATAATAAATGCTGTGAGCCTGGAAACACAGAGAATTCTTAATTTTCCAGAAGGTCACTGATCTTTATGATGCAGGTTAAAGATCTTTATGTACAAATCCAGTCCTCAATTAGATTCTTCATTTATTTTATTTTTTTAATTTTTATTTTTTAATTTTTTTTTTTTAAGTAGGCTCCATGCCCAATGTGGAGCTTGAACTCACAACCCTTAGATTTAGAGTCGCATGCTCTACCAACTGAGCCAGCCAGGTTCCCCCTCGATTAGATTCTTCAGTGAGCATTTATGAATAAAACTTTCATCCCTGATTTTCTGTTACTGAAAAGAACATATGGTCTATCAACAAGACTGAGGAGCACTGAAGGGGCTTATTGGTAAAGAAAGCAGACTACTTAGAGTTTATGCTTAAAGAAGAATGTTATCAAGCAACCATCTCTGAGGAACTAGAATGCCCAACAGCTCTGAAGTTGAACAAAATCATTCCTGAAGTAACTTTTAAGAAGAGGAGATAGTGTTTTCAGGAATTAGACCCCAAGGAGTTTAAGTTTTAGCCCTGACTCTACTAGACATTTGCTGTGTGGATTGGGCTAACTCACACATCTTTGGGCTTCTGTGGCCCCATCTGGAAGAAGAAAGGGCAAATGAAATGATAACCCTCCTTGAGGCAAGGTTGAGTTGTGAACTTTAGGAGAGTCAAACTTCTTCATGAATTTGGATTATTTTTTAAAACCTCCCTTCAATTCAAGAAAAACCCCATGGAATAATATCTTAAGGAGTACTTGGATTGTACAGAGAATAAAAGCCAGGAACACAGAGCGCTTCACAATGGCTAGAAACGAGGTCTCAGGATGCACCATTTCTGTGAGGAGCCATGTTTATGGGCAGGGTTCTCTGATCCTCTCAGCGTCTCCCACCTTCTGACGTAGAGATACTTGGACCATTTATCAAGAGGTCCCATGGTGACAACAGTAAACACCTCCCAAGACACTGTAATATGAAAGCATGTCAATAAAGCAAACATATCCCCTTGGGTCACACTATGTCACTCCCCAACTATCTTATAAGGTGTAAAGTATAAAACACAATAACCCATAAAGATGCTATTGAAAGCATAGATCAAGTTCACACAGTAAAAATGAAGTCAAGAGGGAAATTGACCTATGTTTTCAAAAATTTCTAGATAAATAGGGAATTAGTCATGCAGTATTTAAGCAATCTTGTCCTAATAAATCCAGTTTTCTACAAATGCATTCCAAAGGAAGAAATCTCCTGAGTACCTCCATGGCAAATGCCAGGAGCTGCTCATGTGGCATTGCCTAACAGCCCCTAGAAAAACCTGCCAGTTTCCATTCCTGATAGGTTGAACATCCCTTGGCTGTAGACAGAAGACCACATTACCCAAGCAACCTGTCCACCGGGTAAAGACCAAAGGCTGGTCAAATCATAATAAGGTCTGTTTGTTTGTGAATTGTATACTAGCGTGGTGTTTTCTTCTCATTCCACTTGGCAAATCTCATCAAGCTCTAGGTATTCAAAGCAAATTGGGCTTTAAAGAGTTGCCCCACTAAAGCTTTCAACAACATGGAAACTCACAGAACCTCATTAAGTCAGAGATCTATTAATCAAATCTTGCAGGCTGGTAAACTCCAACAGAGGATTATGCCCAGTGTTATAGAACTAATAGTAAAAATCATGCACAGCAGCAGGCAACCAATAATCTATTTTCTGTCTTTATATATTGGCCTTTTATTGACATTTCATATAAACAGAGTGAAATAATATTTATAGTTCTATACATGCCTTTTACATATGACTTCTTTTATTTAGCATAGTATTTTTGAGATTCATCCATGTTATAACATGTATCAGTATTTTATTCTTTTTTAATGCCAGACAGGATTTTATTATAGGGATACTCCACACTTTATCTCTTAATTGTTTGATGGACATCTGGATTGTTTTGGGTTTTTTTTTTTCAAGTCTTTTATTTAAATTCTAGGTAGTTAATGTACAGTATAATATTAGTTTCAGGTGTAGAATTTAGTGATTCATCACTTACATACAATGCCCAGTGCTCATCACAACAAGTGCCCTCCTTAATACTCATCACCAATTTAACCCATCCCCCTGCCCACCTCCCCTCCAGCAACCCTCAATTTGTTCTCTATAGTTAAGAGTCTGTTTTCTAGTTTGCTTCTCCCTCCTTTTTCCCCCTATTTTCATCTGTTTTGTTTCTTACATTCCACATAGGAGTGAAAAAAATATAGTATTTGTCTTTCTCTGCCTGACCTTTTTCTCTTAGCATAATACTGTCTAGCTCCATCCACATCACTGCAAATGGCAAGATTTCATTTTTTTTGATGGCTGAATAATTCCATTATATATATATATATTTAAATCAAATATATATATATAATGCTGCTATAAATTTTTATATCCTTTGGGTAAATACCTAGTAGTGTAATTACTACATTTTTTGGCCATTATGAATAATGCTTTTTTAAACATTCATGTACAAGTCTCTGTGTGGACATATGTTTCCATTTCTCCTGGGTGAATATCCAAGAATGGAATTATTATCTCATATGGTAAATTTATATTTAAGAAACTGCCAACCTATTTTCCAAAATGGCTGCACCATTTTACATTCCCATCTGCAGTGTAGGAGTCTTCCAGTCTCTCCATGTCCTCACCAACACTTGTTATTATCTGTATTTATTATACTAGCAAGAATATTGAAACTCAGCTAATCTTTGGGTCCACAAAGATTGACATCTGGATATTCTTCATGTGATGAAGTAGACAGCAAAAAAAAAAAAAAAAAAAAAGTCATTTTTATATTATTATAAATATGACTTAAAGACTTAAAGATCTCATATTTAACAAATATTTCTTCTATTATATTAGAAGTCCCCAAATTACAACCTGTCATTTGCTTTACTATCTGAAAATAATCTCTTGTTCATTTCTAACCCTCTTCAATATTTGATCACCTCCATGGTAGCCTAGTATGAAAGTTTCCATTATAGCCAAGAAAAAAAAATAACCCAGAAGTGGTGGAAGGAAAAATGACAAACCAGAGTTTTTCAGCAGACACAAAAAAATTATGCAGCCTGATGTTTCTGAAGAGGAAATGGAAATAGTTCAAGACCATAGCAGCAAAATCTAGGCTATTGAGCTTTGGCTTCTCATTTCACCAGTTACCAGTGGCTCCGCTGAAATAAAAAGGTTAGTCATTACTCAGTGGAAAATTTTGTTGAAGGGAAAAAAAATACACTAATGGAATCTCTTGTCCAGACCGCAAATTACTTTACAAGTGACAATTAATTAGGACTCACAACACATGCATAAAGCAGTTCTGCTTTATATTGCAGCAAAGCCTTGGCGAACCTAGTTATTTCTTGGGGTGTAGCATGTGGGAGAGACTACTGGGACATGGATGAGGATTTCATCAGAATTTTATACAGATGAAGGCCACTCATCACTTCGTGGACAGAGCCCTTCCTTTTGTTAAGCCACTGAGAGAAAGAGCAGGATAAATCAAGCAGATTTGCCATATGTTCTCACAAGTTCATCCTCTTTGGGGACATGGATTAAGTGAGACTCTTCCCACTTATTTTTAGGACATTTAATGGTATCTGTTTTCACTCCTAATACCCAATTTTGACCAACACAGAGTGGCAATAGTGGCAAAATCTTCAGTTTGCAGTGTATCCAACAAACATTTATTGAATACCAACTGTATGTCAGTCACTGCATTTCTTGAAACTGTCAGTTAAAATATTTTTTAGAGTAGTGGCACAGCACTAAAGTGGCCAGTGGGTGGTGGTGGGTGGGTGGTGACAGCGTTGGGTGCGGGAAGAAGAACCACAAGATAAAACAAATTAAATCATGGAAGCTTTGTAAAGTAAGGGAAGTGGCTGAACAGGGAAATGCTAACTCCCATTCCCTAGGATCGTGACATCATTAGTCAATCCGTTCAATACCTTGTTGATGTTGGGGTGTTCTCTTCGCCTCCAAATCCAGAACTTTTCCAAGTTTGGTCAATGCCTGAGCCATCAGGCCAAGTGCTATTTTCAGCTCCACTGGCTCCCTTGTTTTGTGAGTTCAGCCCAGACAGGAAACCACCCAGTCTGGGAGGATTCAGTTAGATCCCCAAAGAGCACACACACTCAGGTGCAAGACCTTCAAGGCGGTGAAGGGATGTTCCAGTTAATTGCCACATGCTGCTTAAGAAGTGAACAAGCAGTCACTGTCTCTCTAGGGGATGAGCAATGTTTCATATATGTATATATGTGTATGTATGTATGTATATGTATGTAAATACATGAGGGGCAGATCTAAAAGGTATTTTACAAATCCTGTCGCTCCTTCTATGTAGAACCCCCTCCCCCCCACCCCAGGATTTCCACAGGCAACTTGTGAAGAACTTAGAAATAGTTTCATTTTAGGAAGATGTTTTATTTTGACTAAAGTGCCACTGGTTAAAAACATTGTGTGAGAGAAGTAATATACAGCAGATTTTGTAGACAGGGAAAAAACACCTGTGACGTACAAAGTTTTGGTCTAGAATTTGGAGAACTTCTTTAAAGTGTTCTTGGCTTAATCATTATCCCCTGTCATGAGGAACGGAGCTTATCTGAGGCTCCAGTTAGTAAATCCATCTGGTGTGCCTGGTCCTACCAGGGACCATGTGGCTTCAGAGATAAAAGAGGAGAGGGAAAGGTCAGTGGGACTCATCAGATGACCCGAAAGGATATGCAAGATCTGGGATATACTTATGCTAAAAGACTACTCATTGTTCATCTGAAAGTCAAATTTCACTGGTTTCTTGAATTTTGTTTGACAACCCTATCATTGATACTCATCACTAAATCAACTTTATGCCATGATTTCTTCATGGGCACTCTTTGCCTCTTTGATCTTTATTTCCCCACGGACTAGGAAAAGAGTATATAATCTATACTAATATTCACTGGATGAATGGATAGATGGATTACTAGTATAGCCCAAATCGTTAGTTCTTATAAGACCCATTATCTTAAAATGTTCAAACTGAGGTTAATTGAGGAAGAAAGTGTCGATCAGATCTTTCAGTTGAATGAGTTCAGGCCAGACTATCTATCCATCTATTTATTTATTTATTTTTACAGAGAGAGAGCAAGCTCCAGCAGGACAGAGGGAGAGGGAGAGAGAATCTTAAGCAGGCTCCACACCCAGGGTGGAGCCCAATGCAGGGCTTGATCTCAGGACCCTGAGATCGTGACCTGAGTTGAAACCAAGAGTTGGACAATTAACCAACTGAGTCACCCAGGCACCCCCAAGGCCAGACTATTTAATAAGTGGTTCCTTCCTATGGTCATAGGTTCATATCCAAGTTGGGGTGCATTACTTCCCTGTAGGGGGAATCAAGAAGTTCCATCCAACCATGAGTAGCTAACATTGATTTGATGCTCACTATGGGCCAACATATATTTATGTTAACATCTAATTTTCTTAAAACCCTACAAATTTAACCTTCTTTCATAGTTGAAGAAGTGAAGCACAGGGAAGTTAACTAATTCTCCCAAGATCACACAGCTGTTAGGTACTACTGGAATTTGAACCCAGGCAGTCAGGCTCCAAAGCTGGTCTGCTAACTATTCAGCTACACAGCATCTCAGATAGAATGATACTATATATTCAACTATGCTAACTCCATAGCTTTTGCCACAAGAATGAGGTGAATTCTTCCTGATTGTTCATGCCTCATCTCTCTTCATCTACCAGCCAGTACCATTCTTGAACAGTCCCTGTCAGGGTTCTTTCTTTCTACAACCCTCTCCCTCCCCCACACTCCCACCAGCTCCAGGTAACTCTTAGCCAACAATGCAGATGACTTTCCAAATGGTGGCAGCAACATACAAGAGGAAACTTCCAGTGGAGTTATGTTCCAAATTTAAGAATTTATCAAGTAAATCCTCCTTCCACCCCCTGCCCCAGAAAAGAAGACTGGTTGGAAAAAAATAGGAGCAATTAATACACTATGAGAAGACTTCTTTTTGCAAACTTTTGCTTTTTGGGTGGGGAGGGAAGGGACTGGGGTACAGATTTCTCACACTGGAGATTTATGTCCAATAGATAAACAGGGACCCAGAAAACCAGACATAATTCACTTTATTAAGGATGACTCAGGTGATTGCTAGTGATTCATCTGTGTTTTGGGGGAGAAGAGTATTTTTGGAAAGTTCCCTAAAGTCATTTCATGGAGAGGACTATAAAAATATTAGGCTATTTTATCTGCATTTGATAGAGATGTAATGTATCTTTATTATCCAATTTAAAACTAATATTTTAGGTGATGACAAGTTGAGAAGACTGGACCCACAGAACTGGAACTGGAAATTATCAACTGGGAAAATCTAATCCAGCTTGACTGATGGCTGGAAGGAACAGGAGTAAGGTTGAATTAACATTTTGGAGGCCGATTCATCAGCTGTAATAAGCCAGTTTCAAAGGGAAAAAAAATAATGTGTTAAAGCATGAGATCCTTCAGTTAGAAAGAAGGAAAAATACTACAAAAGGCCAAATAGCAAGAGACATTTCCAGAGAAGTTTGTTCAAAGTATTTCCCAAGATCTATTTTTAGAACTGCTTTTAAAGAAAATTAAATAATGGTCCACCTATAATGACTGGGTAAAATTCTCAGTAGGGAGATAAAGATAGGCAGAATGACGCTCTACTTCCTACGATTCTTTGAATTTCATATCAAAGGGCTTTCAGTTCAATACCAAGGGCTTCACAGTGAATATATTCATTTCTGTGCCATCATCCACCCACAGCAGCCCACTAGACTTTGGTGTTCTGGGGATTGGGAGACACAGCTGAGTGATCTACCACTTCAGAGACATTGAAAACCACTGTCACTGCCTTTGAATATCAAGGCCCTATGTTCCTCAGTCAAAGTACCAGAGGCCTCCAACCCATGTCACTCCTGACATTCTAACTACTGTAAGGAACAATTGACATACCTGCTTTATTTCACCACCACCACTCAGGCCACACCCAGTGGACATAAGCAAACCCAACACATGGCTGCAGAACACTATGTAGGCCAGGTGTGTAGACATCTGGGCACCAGCCAGGTGTGTTGATCCATTACATCTCATCTGGATGCAAAACCTCATTTTACTCAAACCACTCTCCTCTTGACTCCTGGGTAGAGGGGAGGCATAGCTCACAGTAATGAGAGGGTAGAATCTCTGTGCCTAACTTACCCCCTTTGAGGTAAGGAAACCCATTATGAACTTTATCAGGGTGGATCTGACCCAGGGATGCCATTGTTTATACTTTGGATCTGATATTCACTCAAGTAGAAAAGATCACCTCATGGGGAAAGATCAAGAAAATTTCACCCAGAAAACAGGGATGGAGGACAGAATAGGGAATGAAAAGAAGAGAGGGAAGAGAATAGGAATAAGACTGGGGGTGGGATTAGGGAAGGAAGAAGATGGGACAGAGTTAACTGAAGGCTTGCTGATGAAGACTCTGACCTGTTGCCAGTCCACGAGGAACTTGCTAGTTTGTGCATGTGTGCACACGTGGATGCGTGCGTGTGTGTGTGTGTGTGTGTGTTTAAGGCTCTGTTTCATTAAGACCAGGAGTTGGGCAAGGTTCCCTGCTGATCACTGGGCCAATATGTTTCTCTATTATTGCTACCATTGAGATGGAAAGAAAAAAAATATTTGGCATCAATGCTTAGACAAATTTACATTTCATTGTGGAAGAGTCATGTTTGTTCAACTTTACTCAGTTCCAATCTGTTCCAGCTAAATAACATTCTTATCCTTCTTCCTCATTTTTGTAGGGTCAGAAAGGAAAAGAGAAGAAAGAGACAGACAGAGACAGAGATAAAGGGAGAGAGAGACTGAGACAGAGGGGCAGGAACAAAAGCTCTTAGGGTCTATTGAATTTTGCCCAACCCCCTTTGAAAGTGAGATATTTCCTACATGTGTTAAAAGAATTTGAATTAAACTGGGTTTTTTAAAAGATTTATTTATTTATTTTGGGGAGGGGCAGAGGAAGAGGGAGAGAGAATCTCAAGCAAACTCCACACCCAGTGTGGAGTCTGATGCAGGGCTCGATATCACAACCTTGAGATCATGACCTGAACCAAGACCAAGAGTCTGATGCTTAATCGACTGCACTACCCAGGTGCCCTGGATTAAACTGTTTCTTGATTCACCCACGGTTTCAAATATTGAAAGAAAATAAGAACCCAATATGGCTGCCCCGCATCGGGCTCCCTGCTCGGTGGGAAGCCTGCTTCTCCCTCTCCCACTACCCCTGCTTATGTTCCTGCTCTCCCTTCTGTCAAATAAATAAATAAATAATCTTAAAAAAAAAAAAAGAACCCAATATGGCTTAGGGTTTTTCTTTTCCACGATGAAAAATCTTATATGAGGCCGAATTCAACACCAAGCAGAACTATCTTGGTTCCTCTCCAAAAAATAAAGTCTTATTTATAAAATGTCAAAAGAACCTCATTTAAGAGCAGTTGTAGGGGCGCCTGGGTGGCTCAGTTGGTTAAGCGACTGCCTTCGGCTCAGGTCATGATCCTGGAGTCCCGGGATCGAGTCCCGCATCGGGCTCCCTGCTCGGCAGGGAGTCTGCTTCTCCCTCTCCCACTCCCCGTTTGTGTACCCTCTCTCGCTGTGTCTTTCTCTGTCAAATAAATAAATAAAATCTTTAAAAAAAAAAAAAAAGAGCAGTTGTATCCATCAGACTGTTCAATGTCTTAAACTTCGAAAGGAATGCTCACAGAATGCTGCAGGCTAGACCAATTAGAGACAGCACTGATACCTCTGAAGTGCCTGAAGATCCCGTAGTCAAATGGTTTGGGGTCAGCCCTATTTGCACTGATCCATGTATTTTCCAGGGGAACAAAACAGCTCTCCTTTCAGGATGACTCTCCCCTATCAATCTGCAAACCACAAGAAGAGAAAGACAGCAAACCTGGAAAATATAAATCTCATCTTGGAAGTTGGCATTTAGTATGTAACCAGAAAAATCTAAATAAATCAAGTGGGGCTGCAAGACTTCAGTTGAAACCAGAACCAATTGCCCAAGTGCCTTATCAGGTATGATCCCAGCCCCGGGGATGGAAGTAGAGTGAGCAAAGTAAGCAAGCTATAAAATCAGATCCTTGGAGCACGCAAACCCACCTTTCTCAGGTTCTTATGCCTTTGGAAAAGGTCTGCTGCATTTGGAATTAAGTGACTTAAAAAAAGTTAGTAACTATTGACTGCATTTTTCTTAGAAGTATAGATAGATATATAAATGTGTAGCTCTACAAGTACACATTCCAAATAAATTAGGAAATGATATAATTAGTTTAGCATGGTGGTTACAGTCGCTTGAAAGAAAAAAAAAGGAAAAAGAAAGATCTAAATGCCTGTTGCCTGTTTCTGGATACTTAACAAGGAATTGAAAGGACTCCACATAGGTTTGCCCTATTAATGCCTTCTACTTTTGAAGATTGAACCTCTTCCAACCTGATCAAAAATGACCAAAAATTGATTTGGCTAAGTCTCTGAATGGTACAACATTTCAGAACATTTTTGGATATTCTCCACTCTTTGTCCTAGGACAGCCAGAAAATGACAATGCAGACAGAGGAGGAGAAGGAAAAGAAGACGAAGGAGAAATGAAAAAAGAAAAAAAAAAAAAGCTCCATTAGGATACAAGAGAGAGGTGATGTATTTCCACCAATCACTGCCAAGAAATTCTCAACCCAATCCCTTCACTAACCATAGTACAATGTGTGTGGCTTAAATCCAGCCCCCCCGCCGTGCCGTTTACCTAATGAATGAGTCTACCCCCAATCAAGGAGCACAGGAGCTGAACTTAAGGGGGATGGAAGATTCGATCGTACACTCTCTTCTACTTAATTAAAACTGAACCCCCAAATCTTTTTTATTTTCTTAGGAATTCCTGAAGAACTGAGTTGAAAATAACACAATGAACCTGCTCCATGGTGAGAGGATGTAAAGGTTAAGCATTGTACATTTTTTTTCCCCAATGAATTTGTACAGTAGTTAAAAACTTCTGCATCCATATTCACGTTAGCAAAAAAAAAGGCAAAACAAGAATTCCAAAAGAATCGGCACTTAACTGGTATCAGTAAGTCAATAAGAGAAGTGGGAAGTTTTATTTTAATCAGAACTCTCCTGTGATCACCCACACCACCCCCACCTGAGCCAATACTGCTTTTGCTGAGCTAAAACAAAAACCAGGATAAATGTCTGAACTAGGTATTTTCTGGATGCATGCTATCCCAACCATTGTGTAGGCTGCTGGGAAAAAAGCTGGTAAACAAGACAGACGCACTCATTGGTTTGATGGATTTTTACATCTAGAAGCAAATAATCACCCCAATTGTGTCAAGTATTATAAAAGGAAGATAACGGTGTCGTGAGCAGGTAAAGCAGGTGGGCCTAATTTAGATAAGGTGGGAGGTTCATGAAGGTATCCACAAAGGTCTGCATAATTTTTTATTGCAGACTCAAAATCGCATAGATATGGCACACAAGGCCATCAGAGTGAGCAGGGGCATGAAGATTGATTGATTCAATGGATTTTTCATTTTTGTCTTGTTTAGAAAGAACATTTTTTTCTCCAAGTCGACGGGATGCGGGATTATTTGGAAACACATTATCAACAGCAAGAGAGAACAGACGGAGACATCTTGAACTGGAAATCAAAATTAGGCATTTACGATAAAACCATGGAATAACTGCCAGTGAATTTTTGCGTTTAGGTGGAAATAATACTCCCTGTTTGTGTCGTGGTGAAGGGACATTGGGTGACAGAGGCAGAACCTCACCCAGAAACCCCAATGCCGAGGCAAAGGCTTTCTGTCTTTATTACAATTCTCAGGAGCCCACATCCTGTTTTCTCCCGGGCTCTGAACTCATCTGCATAGCCAGACCAAGTCAGAGTGTTCTTTCCAGCTCTGGGTCTCTGCACAAGGCTGGGAACTATTTCAGAAGCTCCTTGGTGCATCAGAGAATGGCACGCTGCAAGAGGAGCCTCAGCTCCAGGTTTCCATTAAACTTCAATGATTGACAAAGACTACTTTGCACTTTGAAGTTTCATATGCAGAAAAAAAATGTGATGCTTTCTTCCCATCTTATCGATAGGAGAGCTAGAGCTCAGACTTCCTGATTTCTTGCCCAGAATCCTTCTCAGAGTTTTTATTTTTAGGTCTGTGGGCAGCAGGGGGGAAAAATGCACTTTCTCTTTTCCAAATTTGAGGTTAGTAAAACATTATGTGCCCTTGTTTAAATTGCAGTGTCGCTTTATACAATATACTTGTATTATTAAAAATCGACCAAGTTAAATGACCGGTAAAATATGTGGTATGGCAGCAAACAATTGCTGGGTGTGTTTAAATGCATTTCGAATACCTGACATCACAGAGTCCCCCCACAAGTCAGGAAAAGGGTAAGATTATATTTACTATTGTAAGAATCATCTTAAACATATGCAAAATGCATTTAACCTTAATATTATAGGTAGAAAACCAGTCAGGCTAAAGGTTTCATTTAACTGCCCTTATTAAGGGCTCTGAGAACAGAGGACATAGAGTCACAAATTGCAGACCTGGACACATCATCCAGTCTAACCCTTTATCGAGTGCTTAAACACCTCTAGTGACATGTGGATTTCACTATCTAGAAAGAGAGGTCTCACTACCTCCTCAACGGCCCATTAGACAGCTTTAAATGTTAAAAGCTGCAATCCAGAAGAACATGAAGAAAGAAAGACAAAAGTCTTTCTTTCCACCACCTTCAATATAAACAATAGACAAGTTACCGAGAATACAATATACCATTTTACCAGGATAGTCAATTAAATCATCTGTTAAATAAATAAAGCATTGCCTTAAAGAGTAGAGCCAGAATAGATCTAATATACCAAGTCATTAGCTTAACAAATATTTATTGAATACATATTATATATCTAGCTCTGATCTAACCATTGGAGATAAAGCAATGAGTAAAACTGTCTATGTTCTGGCAACTTAGAATAGAATAGCTTGTACAAAGATAGCTTGTAGAAGTAACCATGATAGCAAGCACTTCTATATCGTGCTGTGTGCTAGGTTTTGTTCTAAACGTTTTGTGTACATCATCAATATATTTGATCCTCATAGTGACCCTATGTAGAAGGTACTTTTATTGCCCCTGTTAAACTCCTATATATGAGAAGACTGAGGCCTTTTCTTCAAAGTCACATGGCTAGCACATGATGGAGCCAGCGTGCATCCAGGCAGCCTGGCTTCAGAGCCATCATGCTTGGTTCTTTTATAAGAGGGGATTGCCTGTTTCATCACAGGGGAAACACTGATACTGTGGGGTGCATGCCAAATTTAATTTTAGGAGAAGGATCTGTGAATGCTTCCTGGAGGAAGTGACCCAAAGATGAGGACTTACAGTCGAATACATGAAGTTTGCTGCAGGTGGAGCTAATAGAAGTGATTCCACCAAAGGGGACGCAGGTACCCAGACCCAGAGAAGTAAGACTGTATGACATGTACTGGAACAGAAGGACCACAGTATATCTGGATTCTTGATGCACAGGCAGAAGCTCAACAGTGACGCAATTGAAATGAACTCATTTTTTTGGTCATGCTGTTGTCACCTGGATCATGCCTTCATTTATGAGTTAGTTAATTTGCTCCATGATTATTGATTTACAGTGACATGTCAGTCACCCCATAGGAGCTCGATCTACAGTGTCCCTGCCTCTTGTTCTGGATGAAGTGAGAAGAGGAAGGACCAAGCAGTATTCAAATAAGCAACATACGTGCTCTGAAGATAAAGATGGCATTGTAAATGTGTCATTTCTTTCTAAATTATAATTAATATATATGATTAATGCTTGCCCAATCAGAACACCAAAGGTATATTTTGATGAAAAATATTTCTAAACTCTATCTGGGGGAAAAGTATGCAAAAATAACCAATTAAGTCTCTGAAAACAAATACAAGGAATTTGGATTAAAGAACTACCAGATAATAAAAATGTATCATTAAGCCATAATAACTTTAAAAAGGGGTGCTGGTAGAAGAAGAGACAGCTGGCCCTCTCATTGCTGTCTCCCTGCACTTACAATGAAAGTTTAAAAATCATCTAAAATCTCCAATGTTTGTGAAAACAGGATGCCATGTTATTTTTTTTATTTCTTTAATTGCTACTAAGATTGAACATCTTTCATTTATGCATTGGTAATTCGTATTTTTCTTTTTGTGAATTGTTCATTCCCCTTTTCCATATTTCTATTGTTTGGGGTTTTATTCATGAATTTGTTTAAGATCTTTATGTCAAGAACACTGAGTTTGGGGCGCCTGTGTGGCTCAGTCATTAAGCGTCTGCCTTCGGCTCAGGTCATGATGCCAAAGTCCTGGGATCGAGCCCCGAGTCGGGCTCCCTGCTTGGCAGGAAGCCTCCTTCTCCCTCTCCCACTCCCCCTGCTTGTGTTCTCTCTCGCTCGCTGTGTCTCTCTCTGTCAAATAAATAAGTAAAATCTTTAAAAAAAAAAAAAAGAACACTGAGTTTGAGTAGCATTTTCTTGTTGCAACAGAACCATTGCATTCATTTTAATGTGTTGACACACCTGTGGACACTTTACTACAGCTTCCTACAGCGTTATGCACATGCATGTGCACACACTTGCTTGTCTACACCATCATTCTTTCCACGATGATGGCAAAGACAATAAGGCAGCTGGTATCTGGCAAAACATTATCATGGCATAGTCTCGGGACCCTACATTAGCCAAGTCAGACATTTCAGGTGTGATATCTACACAACCATAGCTTTCTTTGGATGAGAAACTCCATACTGCTTGAAAAAGACTTCAGAGCCAAAACACTTGGGAAAAAAAAAAAAAAATGTGTTCATTTGAAGAACATTTTCAAGACACAAAAATATTTGGAGTTGTAATTCACCCTTTTCCCACATCTCTCCTTGACTATTTTAAAAGTATGCTTTATTTCTCTCCAAATATGATTCCCATATAGATTCAATGATATCTTAGAGTGGACATGTGACTAAGTGGGTAGCCTGACTCTCCACCTGTGTAATACCCGAGTAAATAAACGAAGACGTCTCCCGGCAATGTGCTCCTTTACAACACTAAATCCAGCGTCTCTAATTCTCCCTCCCTTGGACTTGATTGACTTCTATCCTCAAAGCGTCTCCCAGGCCTGGGTGCCCAGGAGAATCCAGGATTACACCATGTAGTATATTTATCTAATGAAATATGAGCTGCGGGTACAACGAGCAATGCCTTGCCGCAGACACCCCATCCATCTGCTGAAAATAATCAATCTCAGAAAATAAAAGTCTTGGGAAAAGTTAAAATTGGGTACATGCCGAGGATTAACATGAGTTCAAAGGCAGAACTGCACTCATTTCTTTGACTTGGACTGTGCGCTTGGGGTAGGGATTTGGCCATTTACCATTGGTCTAAAACATGCATTTGTCATGTGACAGCCAGGGCAGGGCTGCTGTCTGCATGACACTGAGCCAGGCAACTCAGAGTGGCCTCTTGAATGGGAAATCACATGATTGTGGTGGCGGCTGATCATCCATTTCTGGACACACTGATGCTCCAAGTTGGTCAGCTTACTTAGAGAACCTTCATGCCATCCCATGGTCCCACGCGTACCCTTAACCTTGGCTGAAAATCATATTAAAAACAACCATAAGAATAATGCTAATAACACACAACATTCATTGAGTACCTTTGATATGCCAGGAACTTTCATAGAGATATTTCAAATTAAAAAAAAAAAATTTCATTTAGACTTCCTAAGCACCCCTTGAAGTAGTTATTACTGCTCCTGGCTTATGGATCTGTGCATAAACCAAGGCTCAGAGCAGATGAGATTTCCAACCAAGATTTAAATAAACTCTGTGACTGGAAACGGAGCCACTCTTAATGCAGCACCACCCAGCTAGAAAGTCAGGAAAGACTGGGTGTTTGTCCCAGTGCGGTCCATTTCTTTTGCTGGAAAAACAGGGATATCCCATGGCTCTAATAATGTCAATATCAAATTGATAGATAGTAGCTAACCAGGAGGGGGAGAGTGTTTCGAATGGCAAAGTCTGGGGTGGGAAGGATTAAAATTTGAAGGTGGCTTTCCAAACATTACAAAGCTCAGGAGGGGAAATGCACAGAGCATGTCCATCTCCCCTTTGGGCAAGGCTGGCTGCAGGCATTTGCCTTTCTGCTCTTGCTTATGGGAAAAACTCCTTCCCAATACTTCCTAATTTAGCTCTAAACATTTATTCCCAAAGAAAAGAATCAGGCTCAGGTGGAAAAGTACTTAAAAGGAAAAAAAAAAAACAACCATGAATGAGGAGAACTGGAAACAAAAAGTGAGAAGTAATGTTGTAGTGGGCTTCCTAAAGTCCAGGCTCATTAAGAATGTAAACTCTAGAGTCAGCTAGACTTAAGTGTGAATCCAGACTCTGTCGTTTGGACAGAGTGACTTTTCCCTGTCCCTATAATATTAGGTTAAGAACAGATCCTATTGCATGGGGTTGTTGTCTGGATTTAATGAGATAAAGCATGCAAAAGAGCTTGGCACATAAAAAGAACACAATTCAGGACAGTTGTCATGGTCATCATCATCCAGTCCCCCTTCTAACATCCATGATGCTTCCTGTATACTTTCCTCTTCACCTGCTTCCCACATCAAGTCTCACACCCTCTTATTTATGCAGAGTTGACAGTCAGGCTTATGACAAGCCAGAGAGACTAGGCGCTCCTGTTTGCTGTCAGATATGACCAATAAAGAGTGGACATTTTCACCACTTCCTTGTCTGAGAGGAATCCTGAAGATCCAGCTACTCTCAACTCCAATTTTACTTTCCTCATAAAGACAAACGAGCGACTCCTAACTTGGCAGGTCAGCCACCCGTGTTCAGCTATTCGATATTTACACAGAAGTACCATCTCTTATAAAGGTTGCTTTTCTCTCCATAAAATGTCAGGTTGCCATCTTCCATATGCTTCTACTATTTTCATGTACTTTTCCTTAAAACTGATAGACCCAATTGTTGAAGAACATTTGGGGTGAAAATGTAGCCTGGCAAAATGCAGTGCCTAAGAACCAGAACTGGACAGCAAGACATTTAGCCTGGAGCAACAGGGAGGGACTGACGCAGAAGCAGAAGGGGGAGTAGGTGGGGACCAGGCTACAGGGGGAGAGCTAAAAAAAGGGGCAGAATTCCCTGGAAGCTTGGCTGAGTTTCTGGACTTTAACCCATCCTCTTCCAGGAAGGCACTTCCCTTTGATATGGAACTTAATCACTCTTTTATAAATCCATAAGCATAGCCTTCCAATCATATTTGTGCCGGCTGGAGAATCACCTCCAAAGCCTCCAGGTACCACAACAGTGTCTTTCAAAATGGGGTTCGCAGAGATCCACCACATAAACCGGCGCAAATAAAAAACTCCGTTCAGCAGCGACATCATGGAAACACAATCCAAATAAAATAAACCCAGGGGTTTTCCTCCACTGACCTTGAATTACAAATTCTATTTCTCATCCCACACAGAGAGACTCTTCCCTGCAACATCCCGGAGATGAAGCCGAAGTGTCAGCTTCAATATTAGAAGTTAATTCTACATTTCCTTCTGCGGATCACCAATGCCAAGGTTCGGCGTGCCTGAATGTTCTGTGGTTGAGTAGATGTCAGTGGTCTTTAAGAGATTACCTCAACTGCAAAAGCCTCTCAGTCCAAGACCAGAAAGATTTCAAAAGAAAAGGAAAAAAACACGTCTAACTGCTTTATAATTTAGCTTTCAAGAACTTAAAATTACTGAAAGCCACATTTTCATATCTAAATGGTGCCAGGTTTCAGGCATGGGAGATGTCCTCTTCTTGCTCTGCAGACAATGTGTCATCAACCCAGTATTTACTGAGCACGTGAGTCATGCAGAGCGAGGTGCCAAGGCAGCTGGAGAAGGTAACGAGGAGCCAGTGCTCTGCCCTCAGGGGTCCTACAGTTTAATTGGGAGCCCATTGTTCTGCGTATTGTTGTTATGGTTATTTCAGCTCCTCGTGCACATGCAGTTGTTTGATGTACAATCCAGTAACAAGAGAATGTCTTGTTTCGACTCATTCGGTTTTGGAGAATAACTCCCATCTCGACCTTTGGGGCTTCCTGTTTGCGTAACAAATTTTGATCTGAAATCGGCGATGTGGGTTAATTTCAGAAGGCAGGGGGCCAGGGACACGTTTGTAGAGGAGGACGTGAGTGAGGCCAAAATCAGGGAGGGCAGGGGCAAATTGGGTCTGAGAGGAGGTGATGGGCAGGCCGCGGCTTGGAGAAGGAGGCCCCGAGGGTCAGGATGAGCGCAGTGGCCGGGGAGCCGTGGAGTGGTGGCTCTCTTTGCTTTGGCCGGGACACGGGGGTGCGCAGATGCCTTCGAACTGAACTTTAAAGCGTAGGAAACAGAAAGTGTTTTGTCCCCTTCGGAGAGTGTCCCATTTTCCACTCCAGCCCAATTTGCGTGCCACAGTCCTGACTCGGCGATCCTCCTTTCAATGGGCACTTATGTTCTCGCCAGGAAGGGCAGCCCTGGCTAAATGTTATGGTTTGGAATGATCCTTCAGAAGGATGGAAAACCGAGTCAATTCAATTAAGGCCCGGGGTCCTGGGCTTTGAACCAGCCACAGTCTAAATTTTATGAGAGGATGAAAAGTTAATTATTTGCCGAGTTTGAGTGAAGTCTACTTTGAAAATCCCTTTCCAAAGACTAATTTCCACTTTGGCTTCCCTGTGGAAAATCAAGGCAGGTTGAACCAGGGTCATAAGTGGAAGCTTTGGAGCTGGGTGTTCAGACGGGGGTCTTGAAGCACAACCTCCCCTCCCCCGCCCAGCAACACTGCCTTGCCTGTCTTCATCCCACATTCAGAGGGCTGGACGGTATCTAGAAGGGGACCGCAGCCTATGTTTCCCACCACAGGCTACTTTGAAAAATAGAAAATATAAGCTGAATTAGGGAAGTCAAGTTTTTAGGGTGCCTTTTTTAGAGGAAGGTCTTAATAATTCATTTGATAGGGTTTTCCCTTTCTAACTGGCAGCTTCGTTGCTGCTTTTCATGTTATTATTTTATTTACCTTTAAAATTTTAACTTTAAAGAGTTATACGTGGGTATGCATGTATATATAATAACTAGGAAATAATTCCCATGATGTAGAAAATATAAAGAAAGTGAGAACCATCCATTAACCCACTGCCCAGATAATAGGTGAATGGTTTTGGTGTATATAGTTCCAAAAACTCTGACGCTTGAATACAGATAACACCCACCCACCCACACATAATTAAGCACATACAAAAAATAGTATGTACCAGCTTTGTTCTGTTTTTCACAATGGCATATTGCAGACATTTCCACATAAGCTGGAGAGCAAAAGGATGAAGTGCATAGGTTCTGGGGGAGAAAAAAAACTTGAGTGAAATGAGAAACTACTCAAACTTTTTAAGCCCCAGGAAAAATAGAACCTATCTTGTTGTGTTTCTCAGGCTTAAATGAAATATTCCACCTAAGGCTTTTAGTATCTAACTTAATAAATGCTCGGTAAATATTAACTATGGTCTTAGCATCAGTGATTCATGTCTCTGTCATGAAAGCAAAATGTCCCCTCATATTTATGGATGTACCCCAATTTATTTTAGAATGGTCCTTCTCGATGGACATTTAGATTGTTTCTGATTGCTCTCTCTTGTAGATGGATCTGTGCAACTTTTGCAGCTTTGGTGTTGATGCAGGAAACTGGAAAGATTTTCTGAAAATAAGAAACATCAGCTTCCATCCCCCCAACACACACACGCACACATTATTTTAACCTTACTAATGAGTTTACTGAAGTAATCCTAAGGAACATGCTAGAAATGCTACCACAGGACTTAAACAAAAGTAAAGGAACATTTTCCCATAATTGTACTTTGAGCAACGAGAGCAGACATGAAGTTAAAGAGAACCTGTTTCTGACTCTGAGTTTATTATCAACCCCAAACAAATGCCAACTCTCCGGGCCTCAGTTTTTCTCTTTAGTAGAAAAGAAGAGGTTGAATGAAATGAACCCACAGTTCCTTTCCACATGGCTAGAGAATTCAGACTCTGTATGGATTGCTTGCAGGATGTCTTACCATGGATGCTAAGAGAAAACCTAAGTCCTGAAGTACAGTGGGCTAAGGCTCAAGGACATCCTGATACTTCATGTCTTTGGGTTCAGCTCTAATGAAATCAGATAAAGCGAAATGCAAAATACAACTCTTCCCCTCTGGCCCCGTGCTAACTCTAGGCAATGGATACTAACAATATTACACAACACATCAGTAATAGCAACCCATAAAAGTCAAAAGAGCAACAAATCACTCAATCCTATCACGTACAAACAGAACTTCAAAGAGCTACAGAGGACGTGAGGGACTGAAGATGTGATTTCTGCCTTAGCATGGTTACCACGTGGTGGCAGAGAAAGGGCGTGCACATAGAAAGCTCTCTGGAAATACAAAGCTTGATTATATATGGATTGATGCCCTTCTTTGTTTCAAAAAGGATTCATGGCAGTTTAAAAAATTGCATATAAGACCCCCAAATGCATTAAAATAATTTAGAGAAACAGTGCTAGCAGAAGACAAATATGGGTGCAGGATTAAGATAGGGATGATGTTCCCCAATTCACTCAAAAAAAAAAAAATGCTGTATGCTACTTCTTTAAGTGAGCATTCTGGCAGCCCGCACACAAAGACAAGGAGGGACAAACATTACAATATTACCAGGGTCGTAATAATAATAGTTAAGGCCAATACGGGACTTACTGTGTGATGGGGCAGGCAATGTTCTAAGAATTTTACACATAGATTGACTCATTTCACCTCATGATAAAGTACGAAGTGATCCTGGGATTATCTCCAACCTACCATTGGAGAAACCGGCCCAGAGTAGTCAAGTCAGTGACCCAGGGTCACCCAGCATGGAAGTCCTTCCCAGAGCTAGCTCTCAATTCCCAGCTGTTTCCCAGTTCCTAGACTCACTACACCCCCCTCTCATTCTCCCTCTGCGCTCTGAAACAAAGGGCAAGTGTTTTTAGTTTTCTGTTTTGTTTTTTCATTCCTTAGACTTCCCTGAGCACTCCTGTTTCTCTGGAAACTAATTGGTAAGTATATGTCTCTATAATTAATTAACACCTTTACAGAAATAAATGAGGCAAGATAAACTTAGGGCGCACTCGGTGAACTCACCACGAGGAAGTGTTACCTGTTGTAGAAGGGTAGACAGAAAGGCTTCATGGGGAAAAAAAAAAGTAACAACATCATAAAATAAATTTAACAATTTTTTAAATTGAGAAAATAAAGAAAGGCTTCCTGGAAGAGGGAAACCTTGAAGGACAGGCAGGATCAGGAAAGAGAATTTGGGGAGCATCTCAGGAAACAGGAATCGTGGGGAGGTTAGCGTATTTTTCAAGACCTGTTGACACACTGAGCTCCTGAAATTCAGCTTGATTTCCGCAAAGACGTTGACCTTCCTGTACTGATAGACCAAAGAGAGGAAAGTAAGTTAGAGCCATGTGTTTTCCTTGCGTGTATTTTCATACGCCCAGAAAGGCCCCAAATTCCTTTCAGGAAGATGGTGACATTGTGGCCTCTGTTCTTCTTTCTTCTTTCTCTCCTGTTTTTCTTCTCACTCATCCATCCCTAAAGTCACAAACCCACAAATTCAGATGAGAATGGCATAGCAGGGAAAGGAAGGAAGCCCAGAGTGAGAGAGAGAAACAGATGTAAAGGCAACTGGCCTTTGGATCCTGCTCCTTGGTAATTCCTGCCATCAGACCCCATTGCCAAGATGCAAAATCCCACCCTCATTAGCAGCCTGGTGACAGATATGAGAAAGGTCACCCATCTGAAGCCACTGGAGCTTCCTTGTCTCTGAGAGGCCCAGGCGAACAAAACCCTGCTAGCAGATATTTTCAGAACATTCATTTACTTCAAAATCAGATCAGTGAAGGGTTGAGAATATTCTCTGGGAAATCTGGTCAGCCTTTAAGGAGAGGTTCTAAATGCAGTCATTGATGCAGTGATTAAGGGGAATAATTATCTCTTCCCTTTATTCTGCCACAGAGAATTGCTAGAGGCCAAGAACCGATTAGTGCTGACTAACAAATCCTGCCCTACCCCCACCCCCACTTCCCAGCCCCACTGACTCCCAAATGGAAAGGGCCAGAATATTTTTCAGCTGAACTAATTCACGAAGCTATAAAACCAGCAGCCTTGCTCACCATTCACCATTTGGGATTTAAAAACTGAAAAGAAAAAAAAAGAGGTTAGATAGATTGGCTTTATATACTGTTACTACAATTAAATAAACAGCCCCCTGTGTGAATTAATATCCTCGATCGGCCTAAAATAGAGCAAGAACCTAGGCGAGATTTTTGAAAAATATTGAGACTGATTTGAATCAACTAGGAATTGCTAATGGTTTTTATAGCTAATACTTTTCAACTCTTTCCCCCCAAAGCAAACACACACACACACACACACACACACCCTGACACTCAGGTTGTGTCTCCCTTGGTTAGCCTTAATTTTGCCAAATGAAGATTCATGTTATTCTTGCATTGCTTCTCCTCTGAACTTCTCAATGTGGCTCGGGGGAGACAAAGGCTAGAATGCAGGTGGTTCTCCCTTTCCACACCTGCGGGCATATTATGTTCTATGACCGGTTAAGTGTTGATACCATGGTGAGATCTTAGGCCAGAGGCCCCAAGCGATTGTCCAATAATCCTTGAAAGAAGACATCAATGTGACAAAAGTGGCTAAACTTTACATTAGCATAGTCAAAGAATCCTATTCCCTAGAAAAACTCTAAACATTTCAAGACTCCACCTAAGAAAGAAGAGAGAGAGACAGAATTAAAGAATAGCAATGCTTGTGTGTCTCTCTGTGTGTGTGGGGCCGTGTAGGAATAGCCATTCGGGTTAATTTACTTCAACTAAAAATCAGATGAGAAGAAATGATACCACTGGGGCGCCTGGGTGGCTCATTTGTTAAAACGTCTGCCTTCAGCTCAGGTCATGGACCTGGGATCAAGCCCCGCATCAGGCTCCCTGCTCAGTGGGAGTCTGCTTCTCCCTCTCCCTCTGCCTGCCCCTCCCTCTGCTTGTGCTCTCTCTCTCTCTCTCTCTGTCAAATAAATAAGTAACATCTTTTTTAAAAAGGAAGAAATGATATCACATCATTAAGGGGGAAAATGTACTGAGGTATCAGCTCTGCAGAAGTGACCATCTGATCACAGCAATGGGACTAGTACTTGGAAGTCAAGTAGCTTGATGATTTTAAGGAAGGAGTGGGAAAACATAGACCACAAATGGGGCAGGGGATAGTTCTAGGGATGGTGGAGAGAAAAGAAAGGAAAGAAGAGCAAGTTAAACAAGGACCGTGATATAACCTCGGTAATGAAGAAGAGGGGGTCGCCCTTGATGAAAGCCCCAAACACAGCAGCAGGTGGAGAAGATGTTGACTTTATTTAGCATTAATTGCAGGAAAGGGTCTATAAAATGTGGTCAAAAATTATTAAACCCCCAATGTTATGCCAACATTATGCCATCTCCTATTCCAAGGCAGGTGTATTATTCCTGGTCCCTAGGATTAAAGTAAATCATTGCTTTTCCACATATTCTGAATATTGCATTTCATTATTTTTTACTGCCCTGTTTCTCGAGGTTTTGTCGCTTAATAGCACTGTTATATCTAAAGTCATCGTGGGTTCTGTGTTGGGAGAGGGAATGTCCGGAAAAGACTATCCTCTGAACGTTCCTTCTCCATCCTTAAATTCCTAGATGCACTCTCTCTACATACATTTCCAGAAACTTCTCCTGGGTCAAACACATCTCCAGTGATGGCCCCAACAAATCTCTCATGCCACTGACGTTGAAATACTCATTTGTTTAAGAGACTTACCTCAAGCCACTCACTCATTCGTCTGGAGAAGCCCAGATTTGCTTCCTTGAAGCCCCAAACTTTGTTCTAGAAGACACAAAATGATGCTATTAGTTTCAAACAAACAAACAAAAAATGGGTTGGGTTCACCCACAAATCCAAAATAAATCAAAGCAGACGTATTAAATCTCATCTTGAAATTAAAATATCCAAGTGGCATTTTGCAGGAGGCTCTCACTACTGCCCACTAAACGTTCACGAAGACCCAGAAAAACATCACTGAGATAAACAACTTCTTGTCAAGGGTCCGGAGAGTACTGTCAACTCTCAGGTCTCGTGGGTGGGTTGAGAAACCTATAACTAGCAAAAGCATCCCCAGGATTGACAAATGACCTCGTGAGATCGGTGCGCCCACTGACTGTCCAGCTGTTGACCACCCTCATGCATGCCAGCCGGGAAACTGAGCAGCCTCCCCTTTCTCAATGTGTCCTGATCTGGGAGGTGGCCAACACTGTCCCTTCACATTCTTTCTCACCTCCACACTCAACTTCCTGTGTCTCTTTGTCTTTCATTTGCAGAAAACAAAAGCAGAGGCAGTGAAAGAATGACCTACAGCAGCCTCCCTGCTTCCCAGCATGCAAAGCGGTGAGCAGAGAGAAAAACTCAGAGAACTCAGGGTTAGAGCAGAGTCCTGAATCGTAGTGCGCATGCCTGGCACCTGTTCCAAACCTCAAGCGCCACACAGAGGATGGGGGGGAGGGAATTGCAATCATGTTACTTCAGGGTTTCCCAGCCTCACCCTGCCCCCCCCCACGCCCCCACCTCCCACCATTACCACTCCTTCCCAAGACAACTTTTTAGACATTTTTTTCCCCTAATTGCTTTTAGTGTCACAGATGCATTGTATATCCATTTATATATTGTATCTGTGCTTTATACATGAAAAGAGTGAGGTATTTTTAGTTTGTTGTTGTTGTTGTTTTTGCCCTTGCCCAGAAAGAATCAATGTTCACCCAGTAATAATACGGCTCCTGTAGAGAATGGGCATGCAGCTAGTACCAGCTCCTTAGACCCCGGGAGCGAGGTTGTGCATTCACTGCCAATTGCTTTTTTTCCCTACAGGTAGGATCTCTCAGCCTCTGAACTGTTGCTGTTTGGACCAAATGATTCTTTGCTATGGGGCAGCCCTGTGCATTGTGCACGGTTAGCATCGTCCCTGGCCTCTAGATGCTGCGAGCACTCTTAACCCCCATCTCCAGTTGAAACAACCAAAAATGTCACCAGATGTTGCCAAATGCCACCTAGCTGAGAATCACTGCTGGAGGGGGAGGGATGCAGCAGTGAAGAAGGCAAACAGAGCCCCTGCTCATTTTGCTACTAAACAGTTAATTAATCTTCACAGCTCTCCGTGGCTTTACCTCGCAAAGGAAAAAATTAAATAATATCCGAAGCCCACTCCAACTTTATTATCCAAAGGCAAGTGACTTCTTTGTGTTTTTAATTTAACAAACCTGGGTTATTTAGAATAGCTGTTTCTCCCTGCAAGGTTTGAGCCGAAATCACATACACAATTAATTGCATTTTAAAACAAAACTCAAAAGCATTTATTGATACTCTTTCAAAATCAGTTTGTGGATGATCTTATACAGGGAAAATTATACAAATATCATCTTTTTTGCATACATCTGAGCAAGCAACATGGGGTCTGGTAGAGAGCAGAACAGAGCAACGTACAGAATCCAGCATACAGTAGATGTCAGGCTTTAAAGCCATCAAAGAGTGTAATAAAATCACATTGAGCCTCGTTAAAGATTTTGTTGACATTTTTTATAAAAAGCATCTCTTTCTCCCTCCCTCATTCTCTTTCTCTCTCTAATGTAAACATAGAAAAAACTAATGCTTTGCAGCTCAAAACCCAGGCTGAATTAAGTGATTGTAATGGTGACATAAATGAAAACTTCCATTAGCCTGCTACCTAGTAGCACAAAAAAATCACTTAGTTCTCACGCACACAAGAAAGTCTTATGATATCAATAGTGGAGAAGTGAGGATGGGATGTAGGAGAGAGAGGCTTAGACACAGGAAGTGACGGGAATAGAATCTGCTCACAGGTCCTGTCGGCAGGTTATACAGAAGCTCTTTGGATGGTCTTGAAAGTTTCCTAGCCATTCTTGCTACTGCCAAGTCCTGTTTGCCCAAGGTCACTGAAATATTATATTCCTGGACTCAGGAATAAACTGCAGAGTGTCTCTGAACGAGAAGAAGCTTAAGGTCAGTTTTCATTCCACGTATGCCTCTTCAACCTAGGAGATTCCATAATATCTTAATGAACAAGGGCTCAGAGTCAAATGGATTTCTTTATTTATGACCTTAAGCAGAATATTCCACCCAAGTATGGAACTGACTTAATGAGAGGGCCCCAAACTGGGTCTGTAGCCCATTTGCATTTTGGAGTGCTCGATGCATGTCTCTAGCTTGTTGTTTCCCATCGCAAAACCATCATCTAAGAGTATTGGTGACTCATCTGCTTTGGAATCTCAAAAATGATTGGAGAAGTACATTGAAGATTGGGATGAATCCCTAATTTTTTAAACTAATGACCTATGTCCCTCGGATCACTCTCAGTCCTCGAGAAAACCAAAGATCTACTCATGAAGAGGTCATTGCCCTTTTTTTAAAAATGTAGATAGACAGGGGGTTGGCTTCTTTTTTTTCCCTCCAGTTTTGATGACCAAATCATCTTGAAAGGAGAGGGGGTTTTATGTCCTCAGAACTGACAACTTCATATCCCATGCTGAAGCCGTCTCACCATTCAAAACTTATAAGCATTATCTGATGACCTGCTCCTAAACAGAGTTTTTGGTGCCAGAATTCCCTGAAGGAATCAAGGGACCCTCTCAGTGTCAGATTCCCAGAGCCATCCGACTTTATCCTTCTGTCCGAGGGGACCCACGTGTAGATATTTCCCGTTTTGACAAATTCCTCCACTCCCTGTGGGTTAGCTAAGAGTCTGCTGTGGTCAACATCTGGAGAACATAGCCAGAAAGCCTCAATAGCTATTATCTCATTTCAGAATCTTCTCACTCCTTGGCCAAAAGTTAAAATAACTGGCCGACGAACCAGGAACTTCTCCCAAGGAGGCATCCAAAGGGAAAGCCAAATAGCTCATAAAATCTTTCCCCAGTCTGTAAAACAGTGAAAGAGACACTTAGCATAGAGTGCTGTTTCCTTGGTTCTCGTTATTTTATGAGGTCTCAATAAGTTCCCTGGGGCTGCTGTAAAAAAAAAGATTTCTTTTTAGTGGTTTACTAGGCTAGATCCCCACCCACCCTCACGCACCCCCACCCCCCCCCCCCCCGCCCCCTCCCTTCCCCCCCCCCCCCCCCTCCCTTTCTTTTTACAAAAGTTTTTCCATGTCCTGTGCTCACTCTGTCAACTGACTTTTTTTTTTTCTTTTTACTCAAAATGCTTCTTCCTCTCATAAGGTCATGTTCGCTAGTGATAGGGCTTGTCACAGTTCAAATTATAGGTTTGTCATGACTCTTAGGTTTAGACTTTGGGTAAAAATGAAATATGCTGGGAATGCCTGATAATCATCAGAAGTAGACACTGCTGTGTGCTGCTTGGACCTCCCTTCAGGAATGGAGGCCCGATTTCTCCAGGTGCTGGCTCTCAGCCTCATTTGTTTGTTTGTTTGTTTGTTTGTTTATCTATTTGAGAGAGAGACAGAGAGCATGCGCATGTGCACATGAGCGGGCAGGGGCAGAGGGAGAGAATCTGAAGCAGGCTCGATCTCACGACCTTGAGATCATGACCTGAGCCGAAATCAAGAGTCAAACGCTTAACTGACCGAGCCACCCAGGCGCCCCTGTCAGCCTCCTTTAAGAATCACCTCCACTGGAGAAAGATGCCTCACTCAAGGCTGTGCCTATTTCCAGGACAACTCACACCCAGGGACTGATCACTGTGAGGTATAAACCCAACCTGCTCACCCTACCTCTGCACAACTCAGAAGGCAATTCCAGCTCCTGGGCTCCTTCTCTGCATTACTGCTCAGCATCTCCTTCCAGCCGATCCTCTTCCCTCACCCTCTCTGTCACAAGACACTACTCCCAGGAGCTCTCCATAGCATCCGTCCCACACATTACTCTCTACTTTGGAGTCAGCTTCCCAGAGAACTCAGCCTGCAGCAGTGGGTACCAGGGATGGCCTAACAAAGCAGTCACTAAGACGGGAGTTAGGACTGTGATCCCCTATTACCCAGTTGGTAATGAGGACCCCTCCACTCATGCCACTTGAAGCACCATGAAGCAGTGTGATTGTTAAACTTGATCAGTGGTAGACTGGGGCAGGGTGGGGGGGTATACCTGGAAGGTAATACACGAGCTGGTGCAATGTATCAGGTCTTTAAAAATATAGAAGGAAGAGCAACTATCAGGACAGTGGACAGGGTTGGCTATTGCTAAGCTTGACAGACAATCTAGAAGAAAAGCTGAGAGTGAAGAGTCAGCAATTAAAAGCTAAGTGGGAAAACCAGAGGACTTCCTTGGTAGCATAGAAAAAGGCTCTTCTTATCTCCAACAGAAGGAAAACAAAGCAGAGGACTAGACTAAAGAAGGTTAATTCCCAACCAAATCAGGGTGACTGTGCCAAGGCCACGGCCCTGGTTGGAAAGAATGGGGTCTTGACTCATGGGATGGAGACATCTAGGATGATCATACCCATAAATCTTGGATCCCCAGATTTTCCTGAATTCTTTGAGTCTGTAGAAATTATCCCTAATCCCAATGAGCTAGTGCTTGCCCCTTGCTTAAAGCAATGCCAAGGCCTCTTTTCTACAAGAAAATGTGCTTCACCTTTATGATCTGTGCCCACCTCTTGTCCCAGTCACTGGGCTAAACTAGGGACGTGGCACAACACAACATAACCAGAGAGGTGCTGGGCCTTTTCCTATAACCCCTGTGAGCTGGAGGACCTGGTTGGCATGTCCCTGTAGGGGCTGGGACAGCACTCATGGAACTGGATTATGGGGATACTGGGGGACAGAAGATAAATTTGAATACAAGAGAGTTTCATTGAGATGGATGCAGTCTCCCAGAAAACAGCGTTTAACCACCCTGGCAAGAACATTGGGAGATGGCATGAATGCACTGTTAGGATGGCCCCCTTGATGCACGGGAGAGTGGTGGCCCCCCACTAAGTTAGGTAGAAGTGCCTGAATTCCCAAGGAAGACACTGAGGAAGAGATAAATGGCCAGAGAAGGGAACAGCTAAGAGTGGCTAAAAAAATCCCACCTGGGAACAATGCTCATGGGACAACCCAGAAGAACCACCCCTTTCCAAAACAATAAGGAATACCCTTCTGTGGGGGCACCAGCCTCTCTTAGTTCAGTGGTGGCCCTGCTCCATATTACAGGCTCGACAGGAGAAGATGCTGATACAAAACTGAGCTCAGTGATAGCAGTGAAAAGGTGAGACCTCAAAACAATAGAGGCCAGATGATAATGCTTAACTGCTACAACCGATGGGTACAAATATCGTAATGAGCTGCAAGGAGGGAGGGCAAGCAAGAAGCTCTGGTGGGCAGAGTCATGGACACGGTTAAAAGAACATGGTGAGCGCTGTGAATTGTGCAGGACTGTTGAATCACAGATCTGTACCTCTGAAACAAATAATACATTATATGTTAAAAAAAAAAAGAAGAAGAAGATAGCAGGAGGGGAAGTATGAAGGGGGGAAATCAGAGGGGGAGAGGAACCATGAGAGACGATGGACTCTGAGAAACAAACTGAGGGTTCTAGAGGGGAGGGGGGTGGGAGGATGGGTTAGCATGGTGATGAGTATTGAGGAGGGCACGTTCTGCATGCAGCACTGGGTGTTATGCACAAACAATGAATCATGGAACACTACATCAAAAACTAATGATGTAATGTATGGTGATTAACATAACATAATAATTTAAAAAAAAGAAAAAAAAAAAGAACATGGCAAAATAAATGAGAAGCCAACAAAGGCATGCTCAACCTTCACAATCACAATAAATAAAAAATGGGTGATTAGGTGAAACGAGTCATCCCAATAAAAAGTCACAATGCCCTGATTTCTGTTTAGACTTGAGCTCGTTTTTGACCCTGAAACCAATGGAACAAGGAAGAAGCAGGATCCCCAGGAAGAAGAGCCTTGTAACACCTCTACACAGTGATGAGTCCCCTGGTCCTTCCTCAAAGGAGCCTATTGCCATTGCCTCGGGTAAGTACCCACAGGGAAAATGAGAATGCTCAAACATTTTGATGATTGTGGGACACTGGGTCTGAGTTCACATAGATAACCCACATCCCCAAGGATAATCACGGCCCCTCTGTTAGAATAAGAGCATAGGGGGACCAAGTAATCAATAGATTCCTGGCTCACCTTCAGCTGACAGAGGATCCACTGTGTCTTCAGCATGCCTGGGTGGTCATTTCTTGGTATATGGCCTAATCCTCATAATGGGTCCTTGGTCTATGGGGCAGAGGAGGACCAGTGAAAGCTCTGAAACTATCCCCCCTTCTGGACAAGACAGTGAAACGATATCAATATTTCATCTTGAAAAGGAAGGCACAAATTAATGCCACCCTTAAAGATTTAAGGATTAAATCATATCAGATCACTCCGGCCTGTGAGCTAAGAATGGTTTTATATTTTTTAAAATGAGTACACTTTCAATGGTTGTAGAGTTACCTACATAATAGCCTCAACTTTTCCACTCAATAGATAAAGCCTAAGGTATTTACTAACTAGCCCTTTAGAGAGAAACTTTGCCAACATATACATTAAAAATAGTCTCCATCACATTTCCATTAATTCAAGAATCTAGCTCCTGCCAGAAAACAGACAAATTCTGGAAGCTGACAGTGGGCCACTGCAAACTAAATCCAGTGTTAGCCCCAGTTGCAGGTACTAGGCCAAGTGTGGTAGTTTTGCTAGAGAAGACTGATGTGAGTCCTATATATGGTATGTGCCATTGTTCTGGGGAATATATTCTGTTCCTGCCTTAGCAGAAAAAAAGGGCTATAGAACAGTCTGCTTGTCTTGGGAGGGGCAGTACAGTACATTTAAAGTTTCGCTGCAGGGCTAGCTTAACTCTCTTACTCTCTGTCACAATATAGTCTTAAGGAGGTCTGAACCATCTAGGCATTCCAGAGAAAAACACATTAGTCCACTATACTGATGACTTTGGGTTCATCAGACCAGAAAAGCAAGAAATGACTAGCATATTGGAGGCTGTAAGAGACACATGCTCCAAAACATAGGTGCTAGATCCTACAAAGATACAGGGGTCTGCTGTGTCAGTAAGAGTTTAAGGGTTCCAGCAGGGAGGCATTTTAGCACAGAGGTCAAGAGAACAGTCCTTGGCTGTTCTCTGCCAACCAAAGAGTAGGTGTTCAGGAATTGGAAATTAATGTGATTATGGTACTGATGATAATCATAACTGTTGGAGTTTGGAAGATGTAGCCCTGCATCTCTTGTTCACCTGCCTATGTCCTTAAGTCATTAACTTGGTGATGCCACATGGCAATATGATGCCTTGGATTTGGAATATTAGAGCTTGATCAGAATGTTGGCTCAGCCCTCTGAGTGGTTGTGAAACCCTGAGCGTGTTATTTCATATCTCTCTGAAATATGTGTCTTATCCCCCGTAATGATCATTTTGGATTAGATAATATCTAAAATGTCTTCCCCCCCCCGCCTTGAAGTAACTGTGTGCAGGCTATGATGGTGGCTACTAGCCACAGGTGGCTATTTAAACTTACAGCTAAATTAAGATGGAATTAAATTAAACATTCACTTCCTCTAGTTCTACAAGCTAGTGTTCGATAGTCACAGGTAGCCGGTGGTACTATGTTGGGCAACACAGATAAGGAACATTTCCGTCATCACAGAAAGTTCTATTGACAGTGCTGCTTTCTAGTGCCAAGTACTAATACTAAAATATAGTCTTTTTTTAGGTCTGATACACACACATAAATAAAATAGACATAAAATAAGAGCTAACAGAGCACTAGATAAACCATTCACAAGGGCTCAGTACTAGGAGCTGTGTATGTATTATGTCAATTTCATCATACAACACCCCTATGAAATTGTTCTTATGATTATACCATTTATAGATAAGGAATCTATTTAGTTTCTTAAAGTGATTAAGACCCTTGCCCCAGTCATACAGCTGGGAAGTGGTGGAGGGAGGATCCAACTCTTTTTGAGACCATCCTCAAGCACCACACACAGCTTTCTCTTAATGAGCTTCAGTGTCGTTGGCTTTTCCAATGTGACTGTCTTCTGAATTCCAATATGAGAGATTCTCTCTCTTTTTAAAGATTTTATTTATTTATTTGAGAAAGAGAGAGAGAGAGGGCACGAGCATGGAGGAGAGGGGCAGAGGGAGAAGGAGAAGCAGACTCCCTGCTGATCAGGGAGCCCGACATGGGGCTTGACCCCAGGACCGAACCGAAGACAGATGCTTAACCAGCTGAGCCACCCAGGTGCCCCCCCCAATATGACACATTCTTAAGGGCTGGAACTAGAGCAGCTAGTAACTGGCTTGCAGGCCCTTGGAGGCAGAGACTTGCCTAGTTTCTTAGATCTCAAGGCAGCATGTTGGAAGTAAAGGGAGCATTGCCTGGAAATGCTTCCTTCCCTCTGGCTTTCAAGTTAATTATTTTCTGCCTCAAGCTGACATTTTGACCACTTTGTGCATCTCTCTCCCCTAATCTTCACACATATCCTCTTTTCTTAATACTTTTTTTTCCTATACTGCAGTCCGAAAATAGCACAGATGTCTGAATGCTGGGTTATTCCATTAATTTAATAACAGTATAGATGTCTGGATGCTGTGTTATTCCTGAAAATAGCATAGCATAAGTGCTAGTCTGAAAATAGCACAGATGTATGGATGCTGTGTTATTCTATTAATTTAATAGTTCCAATAGTATTCTGCTTTCATCCTATGCTATTGTTAAAGTATGCATGTGTTTTGTGAAAGAAAACGGCCTTACTTTTAGGATTGGAGCTTCAGAAGAATTCCTTGACATGGACAAGTTGAGAACTGAATATTATGTTTTGGAAGGAAAAGGGGAAATCCCAGGTGACGGTTGTGAAATCTCACTGACTGAAGTTCAACTGGCTTTAAATGATTGAGATGAAATGGTACTGCACATTTTGAGGGACAACAATTTTGCTTAAAGGCAAACTGGCTTGGAATCAGAAGACCTTGGTTTTGGCACTAACTCTGCCATGCACAGTTGTGGGACTTTTGGTGGGCAATTAAACTACCAAGTGTCATTCTTCTCCTCTGAAAATGGTAACCATGGTAATACTGGCCTTACCTACTAGAGTGGATGCTGTCATGCATGGCCCAGAATCCTCCTGTGAGACCAGGGATATTATTTCGCCAGGTGTAGGAAGTCTTGCCTGCTGACAACTCACAGACCAGTCTGTCTTCAGGAATTCCCTTCAGCCTAAAGCAGTCATCTTGCCCAAGGTTCTACACCCTTCCCAAGAGCAGTGCACATCCAATGACTGGTGTTTGCGGTATACAAAGATCCAATATGCTTATCTTAGTTTAGTCATCTCTGATTGGCCATTCCAGCTCCAGAGCTCCCTTTGGGATCAACTGGTGTCTCTGTGGTAACTACATTGCAGTTTAATTTCTCTCTTTAATTTCTCTCTCTGCCAAATCATGACCTGATCATGACCTCAACTGACGGAGCCACCCAGGTGCGCCTCTGTGTCATTTTGTAAAAGTTGGGCACAGTTATTTATATATATGCTTTTCTTCCCCAATTGGTTATGATGTTCCTGTAGGCAGAAACTATATATTATTCATATATTATTCCCCCAGAAACAAGTACATCACCTGTGGACAGCTGTCCACAGATACTGTTTGAATGTCAATTTTGGTAGTTATATTTGTTGTAGTTTATATGTATTTATAAGGCAAAATTTCCTCCATTTTCTGTGAAGACTACAGAAAAGAGAAAATATCTTTAAACTCCAACCTGAGAGATTCAGGTGTGGTGTAAATTTTTTAATACAATTGTGAGTTTTGTTATATATTAAAAATAGCTATTAACACTCATATGTTTATGGCCAATTGATTCTTGTCAAAGGTACTAAGACCATTCAATGAGGAAAGAACGGTCTTTTCAACAAAGGTCCTGGGACACCTGGATATCCACATGCAAAAAATGAAGTTGGACCCCTCCTTCATACTATATATAAAACTTAACTCAAAATGGATTAGTGACCTAAATTTAAGAGCTAAAACCATAAAACTTTAAGAAGAATATGCAGGGTTAAATCTTTATGACCTTGGGTTTGGCAATGAACTTAAAGCAAGAGCAACAAAAGAAAAACTGGATAACTAGATTTCACCACATTAAAAACTTTTGTACATCAAAGGACATCAACAAAGTGAAAAGACAACCTACAAAATGGGAGAAAATATTCACAAATCATATATCTGATAAGGATCAAGAATTCAGAATATACAAACAATCCTTACAATTCAACAAAAAAAGACAACCCTATTTAAAAATGGGCAAGAAATTTGAACATAAGATACATAAGTGGCCCACAGGCGAATGAAAATATGCTCCACATCATTTGTCATCAGGGTAACGCAAATCAGAACCACTTCACATCTACTAGGATGGCTATAATTAAGAAGTAATAATAAGTGTTGGCAAGGATATGGGAAATTGAAACCCTCATACACTGCTGATGGGAATGTAAAATGGAGCAGCCACTAGGGAAACAGTGTGGTGGTTCCTAAAAAGTTAAACATAGAACTACCATAGACTCACAATTCCCCTCCCAAGTGGGTATCCCAAAGAGCTGAAAACAGGAATTCCAACAAGTCCATGTGCACCCGTTTTCACAACAGCCAAAATTTAGAAAGCGTGAATGAATGGATACACAGACTCTAGTATTCATACTCGATGCAATATGATTCGGTCACCAAAAAGAATGATGTCCTGGTAAATGCTACAACATGGATGAACCTCTAAGCCATGCTAAGCAAAGGAAAGCCAGATGCAAAGGGTCACATATTGTATGATTCTATGCACATGAAACATCCAGAATGGATAAATCCACAGGGACAGAACACAGATTGATGGTTTGTTTCCAGGGGCCGAGGAGAGGGAGTAACTGCTTGATGGATTTTATTTTGGGGTCATGGAACTATTTCGGAGCTGGATAGAGATAGTGCTTGCACAACATTGCAAATGTAATGAATGCCATTTAAAAATGGTAATTTTATGTCATGTGAACTTAACCACAATAAATTATTTTTTAAGATGTTTTAAATGGCTTCTGAGGAAGGTTTTTACATGTCTCGTGTGTTAGCCCTCTGGACTTTATGGGATTTTCTAAACATTTTGTTGCTTTTAAGTCAAGGTAATAATGTTATTTGACCCTCCAGGTCAATTCTAAGTAGGCAGACAGCAGACCTAAGTATTATTCACCAATGCCTCCATCTCTTCTATTTTGGGAAATATAGAAGGAGACACTTCCCTGGTACCTCCTGGAATGAAGGTAGGCCATGTGAATAGTTCTGACCTGGAAACTGTGAGCAGAAGATACTTGGGTGATTTGAGTAGTGAGAGAATCTGCATGTTCTCTTCCTCCATCAGGATCGTTGGGAAAACAAAGCATGGGTTGATATGGAGGTATTGAAACCATCTAGAATGCTGGGCTCCTGATGGAAGATACCTGTCCTGTACCTGGACTTGCAGTAAACTTACAAAATGCAAGAAACTGACTTTCACTGTGTCGAACCACTGAAATGTGGGCAGTGTTTTGTTACTCCATAGAACCTAGCCTATCCTTGTTAATATAAAGAGGCACATGGAAGGAGAAAGTTTGTATTCTCTTGAGACTGTATTCTCTTGAGATTGCTCAAGTTAGGTCTATGACTCCCATGAACAGGCTGGCTAAAAATACATAAACCAGGGGCAGCTGGGTGCCTCAGTCAGTTAAGCATCAGACTCTTGGTTTCGGCTCAGGTCATATCTCAGGGTCCTAGGATAGAGCCCCATGTTGGGCTCCCTGCTCAGCGTGGAGTCTGCTTGAGATTCTCTCCCTCTGCCCTTCCCCCGTGCACTCTCTCTCTCTCTCCTTGTAAAATAAATCTTAAAATAAATAAATAAAATAAAAATACATAAAACATCCTGGTACATGGTCAGTACTCAATAAGTGTTGAAATTACAAGCATCACTTGTAATGCTTGAGACCAACAACAAACAAGAGAACATAACAAGGAGAGAGAAAGCCTGCAGAGATTCTTCCCTAGAACAATTTGCTAATGTCGATGCCACTTGGAAATGCTCGGCAAAATTATAGCACACATGTCCTCTCTCCTCTGCCTTCTCACATGGGCTGTTCCTCCTCAGGGCATCTCTCTCAGAAATTGCCTGGTTGCACAAATCCAGGAAGAAATATCTAGGTGAAGTGAATAGCACCTCTTTTTTTATTTTTTATTTTTTTTTAAGAGAGAGAGAGCATGCAGGGCAGGTGGGGTGGTGGTAAGGGGCAGAAGGAGAAGGAGAGAATCTTAAGCAGACTCCATGTGCAGCATGGAGCTTGACATGAGGCTCGATCTCATGACCATGAGATCTGATGGATTTTATTTGAATGAACCAAGAGTCAGACGCTTAACTGACTGAGCCACCCAGGTGCCCCTCACCTCTTTTTAAATATAGCCTTTATTTATTTATCTCTTTAAGAATATTTCAAAGTCACATGGATTAGATTATGAGATGCCCACCTCTAATGAATATAGTGATTTCCTTTGCCTAAGGTAGAATCTGATTTCTGGTTGTCACTCTTTGGAAGATTAATACCATGAGGTCCTTCATCCTTAAAGAAACTGCCATGGGAACACTGTTCATTTATCTGCAGGATCCAGAAGAGAAAGTTTATTGAGTTATCTAAGAATTTAGACTGTGGAGTCAGATGACCAGGTTCAAAGTCCAGCTCATCCACTAACTCAGCGTGTGATCTCAAGAAACTTAGTTGACCCCTCAATGCCTCTGTTTTGTCATCTATGAAATGGGAATACTTATTCTTACTTTATAGGGCTGTTGTGAGGATTAAGTGGGTATATATGTCAAGTGTTCAGAGTAATCCCTGGCCCACAGCATGTCCTATGTAACACTTTGCTAATTTTGCTAAGGAGCTGGTCAAACATTCCCTAAACCTAAGGACTGGCTTGGAAGTAATGCCTGAGTTTAAATCCTGCCTTAGTCTCTTACCAGCTGTGGAACCTCAGCTAGTTAAACTCAGAGCCTTTATTCTTCTTCTGTCAAGTGGACAATATCGGGGGAGGGATTGAGCAACATAAAGTGCATAAATAACTTAGCCTGGTGAGTGCTCAATTCATAATTCCTTCCCTTGAAAGACCATTCTCCTAAACCATGAGCATAGCTACAGAGGTGATGGATGGGTTAGCTTTCTGTCACTTACAAACAAACCCTTCCTGAAGCTTCAGTTAGAAAATATAAGATCTTATTGACTCACAGAGCTCACATAAAGCTCAATAGTGGAATTAACTTCAGATACAGCCAGAAATAAGTACCCAAATGAAAGCAAAGGGGATCTTTCTACCTTCCCATTGGCAGCCTCTACTCTATTTTGTTTTGGCCTCCTCCTCCGTGGTTGTGCTTAAAAGCTCCAGATATATTAGTTCAATAACACACAGAGAGTAAGAACTTCTTCCCAAGAGTTCCGACAAAACTCCCAGCATTTTGCTCTCCTTGGATTAACATGACCACATGGACACCTTTGAACCAGTCACAGTGACCTGAAGAAATGCATATGCTAATTAGGCTGGGCAAGGCAGAGTGTCATTTTTCAGTGGCATCCCAAATACAGAATCTGAGAATTCCAAAGTGGTACTAGCCACAAGAAAATGAAAGGTTGCTTTTTTTTTTCTTTTGAGAAGGGAGACAAATGGAACAGCTTTCTAATGTTCTAAGAAGGCATGAGTAGCATAAAGAGAAAAAGGCAAGGAGATACCTGGCTAAAGATTCTGAAGAGCCTGGGCAGTAGAAGTTGCAACCAGATTTCCATGTCCTGAAACTCATGATGGGACTTTAACTTGTGTGTCCAGGGGTAGTGAATGAACCTTCCAGTTGGAGTCCCTTGCCTGGTTCCTATTTGTGAGCAGCTAACAGGAGTTAGGTGTGGGGTTTGTGGCTCCATGAAACGGCCTCGTTCGCTGGATTTTATAGGAAGTAAACCTGTGACCTAAATGTTAGCATAAAGAGACTGGAATCTTGAGATATCTATTTGCTGTAGAGCCAAAATGAAATACATCAACCAGTATGTATTTGTCTACAAGCAACAGAAAACCCAGATTAAACTGGCTTAAATAAAAAGGATATCTATTCATTTCTTTAGCTATAAATACAGAGATAAGGCAGGTTCTGGGCAAGATATGATGTGTGGCTCAATGACATCAGCAAGGATTCAGATTTTTCTTTAAATGCATTTGCTTTTCTTCATTCAGCATCTGCTATGACTTAAGATTGCTTGTTACAAGATGGCTGCAAGTAGCTTCAGGCTCCCTACTCTGGTCCAGCACAAGAGAGAAAAAAAACTCTTTCCAAAACATGAAACATAAGTTTTTCATTTGGTCTACCTGAGTTAAGTCAAGCCGGACCATATTAGGAGCATAGTTACTTACACCGAAAAATTATTCGTTGTTTAGCTGAAATTCAAATTCAGCTGGACATCCCATATTTTTTTTCTGGCAACTGTGGTCCTGGTTGATTTAGACTAATCCAAAATGTCCTGTAGAGGGAGGTAGGGAGGACACAGGAACAAAATCAGGCTGCATATCTGTCTCATTTTTAGAAAGGAAAAAGGCAAACTGAATGCTGAAAATGCAAACATCAGTCAGCTGCACCAGATGTCAGTTAAGGGATTTTGGAGGAAAAATTCCAGGATGAGTTGCTTTATCCAACAAATAATCTCAAGGCTTAAACCCTGGATTAGTAAGCATTATAATTCAATCCAATTACACAAATATTTATTTAATGCTTTTTATCAACAAGGCACTGTTGAAGATTCTGGAGGTCTATTGAGACTGTTTCCTAGGTGCTTCCAAAATATTAAAGAGAACGAAGCAAGTGAGAGCACAAACGTGAAGGGCTCTGTGAGAAAGATCCAGAGACCGTGGGGCGCCAGCGTGATGCTCTCCTGAAAGAACCAGGCTTGGAAACATGCATTAAAGGATAATGGATACGAAGTGACATGATCGTACCATGGGAGATAAGGCATGGAAGTAGATTTGATCTTAGAGGTACTTTTTACAGAGAAATTCCAATCCAAATTTGAGATCTCCACGAGCTATCCAGTAGAAAATAAGGCAAGGAAGATTTTTCGAGCAGTGACATGATTAAAGCCGCATTTCAAGGAAAATCCGTCTGACAGCCACGTGAGGGCTGGATTGTAGTGGGAAGAGACTGGAGGTAGAGAGGCCAGTGATGGGGTGGGATAGTCTGCAACCATCCTCCCAGATCCAGTGCCCTTTTTCAGTAACCTGCATTTTGGAAAGGCTACTTTACTATCGTAGAATGCAATTCACAGCCTACAAACATAACTCCAGAGAAAGAAGTGTAATGCCCTAATTGTAACATAAAGAAGAAATGAAGTGATTATTTTACAATAAAAATATTCGAGCACACAGGTCATTAAACTACCAAATACAGCCTTACACCTGTTTTTATATGGCCCATGAGATAAACATGATTTTTTGTAGTTATTTTTAAAAAATAATTATAGGAGTGCCTACCTAGGATCTATGATGCCCTCTTGGCCCTCAAAACCTGAAGTATTTGCCATCTTGATCTTTGCAGGAAATTATCTGCCAACCCCTCTTCTCAGGAATGGCTGTGTAATTTGTGTGACCCAGTGCAAAGTAGGAATGCAGGCTCCTGACATTAAGAATGTCAAGACAGTGATAACAAGTCAAACATGAGCAGGGTCCCTCCGCATCCATGAAGCCAACCCTGCCCGTTCTAGCATATAAATACTTAGATGTTCCTCCACTACAAACATAATGAATTAGTCGGACATGTATACATGTGAACAAGTAGGTGCACATGCAGGTGGAGACAAATAGGGCCGTGTGCCCTGAACTACCCTTTGCGGCAACCCAATACAAATGTGTTTTATGGACAACTCCAGTACCAGGGTGATATTTCCATTCTCGGTGTGATTTTTCCAAACTGGCAGACAAGTCTTTGGGAATTTACAAATAATGCATGGTATCACCTTTCTTTAATTACATGAAAATTGCATTTCTGGAATATTCATGAAATGTTAAAACATAATGAACTGTATTTTATGTGTGAGATGGAATTAGCTTCTAGGCTCAGTTAATTATTAGCAGGTTTTATATGAACATTCAGTGAAATATTTGAGGGATGGTTTGGGACTCAGGGTACTTCTTTGCCGGGCAACAGTGGCCAGCACATTGCAGAATGAACAATAAGACGGACCCCATGTGTGCAGGGTCACTAGACTCTCCACCGCCTCATATGGTAACACTCCAAGGTGCCCACGGCCATTTTCAAACCACCCTCTAGGAGGTGGTGCTACCTGGGTTGCGAACAGTTAATCTTGAGAATCCGATTATAATTAGATATTGGGTGGTAAGGGTG